>NC_057933.1:75191176-75208676 GCF_018555375.3 Anguilla rostrata | reverse complement strand
TCTCCCTCCCTCCCTCTCTCCCTCTCCTCCCTCCTCCTCTCCCTCCCTCCCTCCTCTCTCTCCCTCTCTCTCCCCCTCCCTCTCTCTCTCCCCTCTCTCTCCCTCTCCTTCTCTCCCTTTCTCTCTCCCTCCCTCCGTCTCTCCCTCCCTCTCTCTCTCCCTCCCTCCCTCTCTGTGGTCATACATGCTCTACACTTTTATATCGCTCCCCTTTCTTTCTCACTGGCCCTCTCCATCCCCCCCCTTTTTTTCTTTGCTTCTTTTATGCCCCCCGGGCTCTCTTGTGCCCCAAGCCAAAATGTCCACTAGCCTTTGCTTCTAGCAAGTTCTAGTCATGAGTCATGTTTTAGGCTAGTGGCTGAGCTGGTTTGAAATAACAACAGTCTGTTACTGCTTCTGAATAATGATCTAGTTGTGGTGGGCCTCCCTCCCCTTACAACATGTTGCTGGCTAAAACTTTTCCACAACCAATCAGAATGCAGGAAATTCCATCTCAGCCTCACCAGAACCAATCAGATTGCAGAAAGTGAAGTGCCACCTCAACGCACCGCACAGTCACATGCTCTAGAAGATGGTGCTCTCGGAATCGAGACTGTGCTGAAGTAGGTAAATTTGTTCTGCCCAAATAAGAAAAAAAAAAAAGTCCCTTGTCAGCTCTTTACTAGACGCGGTGTTGTTTCCGCAGTACTGTTGATTCAGGCTTGTGAATAGACCAGAAGCAAGCTTCTCATCTTTCCGTGATTGCCATTATTCGACTGTGTCTCCACGCTGCAATTATTCCCACGCACAGACGTCAGGACAGCATCCACGCGAGGAGCTGCTTCTCCGCCACGCTCTCTTCTGTCTGCAACTCACCAGAATATAACGGCCCGTAGTCTGCCCAAACTGCACCGTCTGCTGTCTCCTATGGATTCCTCATGACCTTTCTGTTACCATTAAGCTCCAAGCTTTCAGGTATTGACGTTGGACCAGACCTAAGAGGATGGGCTGGGGGAGGAAAGAAATCTCAGGAGAGACTCAACTATTAGAGGGGGGGGGGGGGGGCTCTAATAGTTGAGTTCTCCTGGGGTTTTTTCCCCCTGGGAGATTTTTTCTTGCCGCCATTTCTGTGTTTTTCTTCCAACCGTTTTTTTTTTTTGGGGGGGGGGTTTGGGGGGGTTAATTGCTCCCTTTTTGAAGTTTCAGGTCTGGTTTTTGCCCAATTTTCCTTTCTGCTTCTTTCCTCTGTAAAGCATTACAGTGTGATATTGTCTCTGCTACAGGAATAAAATAAAAATTGAACAATCTCCTCTGTCCGCCAGGAACCAGATCTGGTTCATTTATCCATAAATAAATGCAATATTATATATCAAAGACTGGTGGAGGAAGTCCCAGGGAAGCTTTGTTTACAGCTGTTCCAGGATCAGTACTGGATCAGCAGAGTTTTACAGCTGTTCCAGGATCAGCACTGGATCAGCAGAGTTTTACAGCTGTTCCAGGATCAGTACTGGATCAGCAGAGTTTTACAGCTGTTCCAGGATCAGCACTGGATCAGCAGAATTTTACAGCTGTTCCAGGATCAGCACTGGATCAGCAGAGTTTTACAGCTGTTCCAGGATCAGCACTGGATCAGCAGAGTTTTACAGCTGTTCCAGGATCAGCACTGGATCAGCAGAGTTTTACAGCTGCTCCAGGGTCAGCACTGGATCAGCGGTATTTTACAACTGCTCCAGGGTCAGCACTGGATCAGTGGTGTTTTACAGCTGTTCCAGGATCAGTACTGGATCAGCAGAGTTTTACAGCTGTTCCAGGATCAGTACTGGATCAGCAGAGTTTTACAGCTGTTCCACAGGATCAGTACTGGATCAGTGGTGTTTTACAGCTGTTCCACAGGATCAGTACTGGATCAGTGGTGTTTTACAGCTGTTCCACATGATCAGTACTTGATCAGTGGTGTTTTACAGCTGTTCCAGGATCAGTACTGGATCAGCAGAGTTTTACAGCTGTTCCAGGATCAGTACTGGATCAGCAGAGTTTTACAGCTGTTCCACAGGATCAGTACTGGATCAGTGGTGTTTTACAGCTGTTCCAGGACCAGTACTGGATCAGTGGTGTTTTACAGCTGTTCCAGGACCAGTACTGGATCAGCAGAGTTTTACAGCTGTTCCAGGATCAGTACTGGATCAGCAGAGTTTTACAGCTGTTCCACAGGATCAGTACTGGATCAGTGGTGTTTTACAGCTGCTCCAGGATCAGTACTGGATCAGCAGAGTTTTACAGCTGTTCCAGGATCAGTACTGGATCAGCAGAGTTTTACAGCTGTTCCACAGGATCAGTACTGGATCAGTGGTGTTTTACAGCTGTTCCAGGATCAGTACTGGATCAGTGGTGTTTTTTTATTGCTGTTCCAGGATCAGTATTGGATCAGCGGTGTTTTACAGCTGTTCTAGGATCAGCACTGGATCAGCGGTGTTTTACAGCTGTTCCACAGGATCAGTACTGGATCAGTGGTGTTTTACAGCTGTTCCACATGATCAGTAATGGATCAGTGGTCTTTTAGATCAGACTCAGGGCAGGGGAAAATAGTTATTTGACATACTTTTAGCATGTCATCACCAGAAAAAGTCCTGCAGGTTACTGCTTAAACTAAACTAATAGTCGGTATTCAAAGTGGTTCTTCCATATTATTCAAATTTTTAGTCATCATATTTCCATGAAACCAACCAGGATGATGTGATTTTTGAACATTTTTACTGCCATCTGGATAGTTCAAGAACATACAGTCTTTATGCGGCTCAACGTGACATATAAAAGATGTTTTTTGACTCACGGAGAACATCACTCTCTCTCTCACTCCCTTTCTGTCTCTCACTCCCTTTCTCTCTCTCACTCTTGCGCGTCCTTTCTTTGGAGTGTTTTCTCTCTTCCAGAAATCCTGTCTGAAGCGGCTCTGTCTGTGGTTGCTGTTTTATAAGGGCAACACAGGGAAGCCTCTGTCTGCACATGTTTCCGTGGAGACCATCAGCTGACCTCAAGGTGAAATCACTCCCAACATATTTCTCTTTCAGTTCAAATGAATGCACAGGTTCACTGGAATTAAAAATGTAACTGGCATTAAAAAAAAGCAAATGTGAACAAATTTAAAATGCAAAAATTCAAATATCAGCAATAGTACGTGCAGTAGTATAATTCATTACTGTGTGCTAGTACACATAAGCATGTGTATTGTACATACACACTCGCCGGCCACTTTATTAGGTACACCCATCCAGCGCCCAGTACGATCCCCAGACTGAATTCTTTGCGGCCCGGATTCCATGAGATGCTGGAAACGTTCCTTCGGTAATCTGGTCCGCGGTGACTCGATGGCGTCAGGCAGCCGCCGCAGATTTTTTCGGCCACACGTTCGCGCCGTCGCCCTGCCACTCCACCTCGTCCCAAGGCCGCTCTGCTGGAGCGAGATCCGGGGGACTGCACAGGTCATCGGAGTAAACCGATCGGGGTAAACCAATCGGAGTAAACCAATCGGACTAAAACAATCGGAGTAAACCAATCGGACTAAAACAATCGGAGTAAACCAATTGGAGTAAACCGGTCGGAGCAAACCGCCATGTTGGTGGAACCAGCTTGCGATGACGCGTGCTTCGTGACCTGGCGCGTGCCTCGTCCTGCCGGAAGTATCCGCCTGAAAAAAAGGGGTGGACCGTGGTCACGAAGGGACGCATGAGCCCTCTTGGGTTTTTAAACGTGTCCTGTACATTCTCTATTAATCCCTGTATGGCTCAACTACTAAGCAACTTATATTTGTGTGCAAAATAAAAAAAAGGGATTCACATGGTCGGCAGCGATGCTCAGGTGTGATGCGGCATTCAAACGACGGTCAGCTGGTATTGTTAAGGAGCCCAAAGTGTGCCAAGGAAAGATTCCCCTCGCCATTACCCCACCTCCACCAGCCTGCTCGGTTGGCACAAGGCAGGACAGACCCATGAGTTCATGCCCACCCGCTTCACTAGTTTGATGCGTAGTGCGCGGAGTGTAGCACAGTGGGTAAGGAACTGGGCTTGTAACTGAAAGGTCGCAGGTTCGATTCCCGGGTAAGGACACTGCCGTTGTGCCCTTGAGCAAGGTACTTAACCGCAATTGCTTCAGTATATATATCCAGCTGTATAAATGGATACAATGTAAAAAAAAAATTTTTTAAAAAAAATGGCAATGGTTGTGTAAGTCGCTCTGGATAAGAGCGTCTGCTAAATGCCTGTAATGTAATGCAATGTAGTGCGTTCAGAGATGCCCTTCTGCACACCAGTGCTGTAAAATAAAAGCTGTTTTTTTTAAGCGCTTCTGAGCCTTTCTGTTTGCTTGAACGAGTCAGCCCGTTCTCCTCTGGCCTCTCTCATTAGCAAGGGGCTTCCTCAGCCACCGAGCTGCCACTCACTGGACGCTTTTTTGTTTATCGCACCGTCCTCTGCATACTCCCGAGTCTGTAGTGTTGCAGAAATCCCAGGAGGGCAGCTGTTTCTGAGCTGCAGGCACCAAAAATCAGAGCACCGTCTAAGCTGCTTGCATCACGCGTCTCTTGCCCGTTGAAATATTTGGTCGAACGAGAAAGGAAACCTCTTCACCATGTCCGAACGCTTTATTTATTGAGTTGCCCTCGCTGCCGCACGATTCGTTGTTTGGAGGTGCAGGCTATTTCGGTTAACGAGCAGGTGTGGCTTTCTCTCTCTCTCTCTCTCTCTCTCTCTCTCTGTCATTCTCTCTATCTCTCAAATTCAAATTCAAAATGCCTTACTGGCATGAAATACATCAGTAAATATTCGTACATATAGAAATACAAAAAGACACTAGAGCATGAATATAAATTGAACCGAACAATCACTCTTTCCCGCTCTGTCTCTCTCTCTGTCTCTCTCTCTCTCCCTCTCTGTCTCTCTCGGCTCTCTCTCTCCATCTCTCTTGGTTTTTTAATAACTGCCAGTGTCTCAGTAAACAGTCTGGATTCGTTGTCACAGCCCTCTGCATGATCAGCACGGCCTCATGGCCTCTGTAGTATTGGTGCCTGTGCATTGTGGGTAAAAAGGGCCGACGCAGGTCTTTAGGCCACTGAGCAAATATAAATATCTCATATCATCATCATCATCATCGTCACTGCATTGCTGTTTCTCAGTGGGGGGGGAGGTTTGGGGGGGGGGGGCTGAGGTGAGGAGGGGGGGGGGCGTGGTGGGTGGCAGATTGACACTGGAATACTGATGTCGCCCCTACCACGCGGTCGGCGCCTCTATCTCCCCCACAGCTGATAGGACCGCCTTTATCGCCCGCGCGCCCCGGTGCGGAAATGACTGTCTTCAGTCTCTCAGGAGAGAGAGAGAGAGAGGGAGAGGGGGAGAGAGAGAGGGGGAAAGGGGAGATGGGGAGAGAGAGGGGAGAAGGGGGAGAGGGGAGAGAGAGGGGAGAGAGGAAGAGGGGGAGAGAGAGGGGAGAGGGAGAGGGGGAGAAAGGGAGAGAGAGAGGGAGAGGGGAGACAGAGAATGGGAAAGAGAGAGGGGGAGAGAGGGGAGAGAGGAAGAGAGAGGGAGATGGGGAGAGACGGGGAGAAGGGAGAGAGACAAATTTGTAAGGTAAACAATACCTCATAGTCACGGGTTTAATATTTCATGCTTTACCTGGTTTATGCATGCGCTGGCAGTGCAGCTCAGGTTGGCTGGTTCACCCAGGCCTGGTCTGTACTGGGGGAAAATTTGCCTGGAAGATTTTCACAAAAGATTGTTAAAAAGAGGAAGCGTGTTTCAGTGTTTGATGAGTTAAAGATGTGCATTCTGGATGTTCAGTCCTCTTTCCCTCGAACCCTTGTCTGCAGACAGATTCATATTTTTCTTGAGAATTTTGATTTAAAAAAGAAAGATCATGTACATGACTAATTGGGCCGATTTAAATAACTGAAGGAGAGCATTGGAGTGAAAATCCAGAAATCGATTTCCTCTCCCTGTCCATCCCCGAGAAAAACCAATGTTCTGGCTCACCATGGACTTGAACCCTTTCAAGAGTAGGATTTTTGGAATGTTCTTTTCTCCAAGATTTCAATTCAGTGATCTAGAACCCACTTTCAGTTACCAGTATTGGAATGTTCAGCAAAGAACATTCTAATCCCGTATTGTGACCTCACAGCTTAACCTGTTTCTTTTAACATAATTCTCTCAACGGAATCCTCCTCTGCAGTTCAACGCCAACCCTCTTCGCCTCCACCTGATGTGTGGTGGGCGGCGTCCCAGAACAAAATGGCTGCCACGTTTCGCCATCCAGGGTGGGGGCAACGCATTTGTGGCAGTTTAGAGTTAGCGTTCTTCAGATGCTAGGTCGAAAGCATATTTATATGATATTATATGAACACAATATGTTCAGTTTGCTTATATATTTGTTCATTCAGTCCTGTATTTTTCTGTTGCCTTGGTGAAGGAGCTTTGCTGCACATGCCCTGAATACAGTAGTATAATTCAGCCGCAAAGATCCACATGGACACACAGCTGGGGACTACAGAGACCATAATGCAGGTAATGCAAGTGAAATTAAATCAGATTTTTTTTTCTTTTTTTGGTTGTTGTTGTTTGTTTTCTTGTCCGGGGGTGGGTGGATGGGCAGTGGGGGTGGAGGAGAGGGGGAGGAGGGGGGGGGGGGGGGGGTTAGAGGAAGTAACATAAATTCAATAAGCTGTTTGTTGTATCTGGCAGCAAATCTGGTTTTATTTTCTATTTACAGATTTTAAATAGGAGTGTAATCTCCAGCCCAGAGGACATTAATCAGGGGAGACAAATAAACACCTGGTGTGATGAGAGGGCATCTGAGGGCGCTCATTTACATCCGCGCCATGCTGTTCATTTCTCAGCCACCAGATCTGATCACGTTAACAACTGGAGATCGATTTTTATTTACTTATTCATTTATTTATTTATTAAGAGTAAAATTCTCTGAAATATGATTTCTTGCGCCTGGGTCACCCGCCTTGAGCTTCTGACACTGACCCCAGTCAGGAACTCTGTGTGAGCTTATGTGCAGACGGTAGCTGCCATTTGTTTGTATTTATGTGCAGAGTTTATCTGCCATGCTTTTCTGCTATGGGTGTGTGTGTATGTATGTGGAGAGAAAGAAAGAGAGAGAGGAGGGATGTATGTGTGTGTGTGTGTGTGTGTGTGTGTGTGTGTGATGGGTGTGTGTGATAGAGAGAAAGAGAAAGAGAGAGAGAGATGGGATGTATATGTGATGTGAGTGCAAGTTTGTGAGTGTACAGTATATGTGTATGTGTGATGGAGAGAGAATGTGCGTGTATGTGTGAGTGAGAGAGAGAGAGAGAGAGAGAGAAGGTGAGAGAGAGAGTGAGGGAGAGAGAGGGGGGATGTATGTGTGTGTGATGGGTTTGTGTGATAGAAAGAATGACAGAGAGAGAGGGGATGTATGTGTGTGTGATGAGTTTGCGTGATAGAGAGAATGAGAGAGAGAGAGAGAGAGAGGATGTATATGTGTGCAAGTTTGTGGGTATATGTGTGTGTTTGATGGAGGGAGAATGTGCGTGTATGTGTAAGTGAGAGAGAGAGAGAGTAAGAGAAAGAGAGAGAGGATGTATATGTGTGTGCAAGTTTGTGAGTGCACAGTATATGTGTGTATGTATTTAGAGAGAGAGAGAGCGAGAAAGAGAGAGAGAGAGATATGTACATGTTTTCGATTTTGTATGTATAGGTGTGTGTGTATGATAGAGAGAGAACGTGCGTGTACTGTACGTGTGAGTGAGAGAGAGAGAGAGAGAGTGTGTGTGAGAGTAAGAGTGGGAGTGAAATTGCTGGAGGTGTATTTTCTTTTGTCACATGGTAAAGGTACCAGCTTGTAGCTTGCGTGCTAATCATTTAACTTCAGCTTTAGCCTACATGGGGAACTGTGCAGGCAGCTGTGATAACAACTTCATTTTTACAGTGTTGCTTTGGTAATCGTGCTAATTACGATCATGTTTATTAATTTTAACATTTTTTTTTTTACTGTTTGTTAATACACTGTTTGGATTTTATCATCGTTACGCGTAATTAAAAGAGAAAATTGTATCGAGCACAATAATGTGTTTGCTCTCACGCTCTGATTCACAATGTGTTTGATTGCTTTGAGTGCCTCGTTTGATTGGTTAATTACCACATTACAGTGTTCCCTTTTTCCCTTATGGGTCATCACACAGTGCTGCAAGGCGATTGGTCTGATAGACGGGACCCCGCCCCGACGCCCCCACCCCCTGTTGCTATTAAACAGCCTTTCATACTAAATCTACATTTAATTACATTACATTTATTTACATGTTTTTATCCAAAGCAAAACAGAAGTGCATATCAAGGTCAAATTTTAAATGGATGAAAATGCAGTACCTTTTAAATACATTTACAATTGGTTTGCTGTGCAAATTGTGACGCGCCATAAGAATTTCAAAATTCCAACAATTTTAAAAGTACGTGAAAAGTTAAAAGGGGATCCAATTAAGCATGATATACTGAAGAGAGTAAACTGTCCGCAAACCGGTTCAACTAGTAAGAACAGTTAAGAAGATCCCAATAATCCTTTCTGTCCCCATAATATCCATGTAAGTAGTTTTTGGACAAAAGTGTCCAAAAGTGAGCATGATGCAAATGCAAATGCAAATGTGATTGTACTTGAAGCAGTGGTGGGTGAGCGAGGCTTCTTTGGCTCAGTGATCTGAACCAATCGTTGTGTTGCTGTATTTTGATTAGTCCAAACCAAATGAGGCTCACGGGTCATTGATGCTCCACCAATCACATCCATTAAACCATGTCCCTCTGAGCCCTGGCAGAAAAAAAAAGTATTTTAATAATTTTTTTTTTGTTGACATCATACACACATCTTTGATATGACAAATATTTTCAAAAGTATTATTTATCAAATGTTGTGTTTGATGTTTCAGCGCAGTCGAATATATGGCCCTTGAGATTAAGACCAGAGATTCAATATCCCCTACAGGGGACAAACATGAATAACCGGGTCTTTGGAAAATATGAAAATATTTGCAAAGTCTGGCTGTGTTTGCTTCCCCCCCCACCCCCCACCAGGTTGGTGGAGTACTGTGACAAAGGGCTAAATTAGCAGGCAGTAAAGTGGACGGCAACTCCATCTCAGGGCCCCCAGGTGTCCATCATACACACTAAGGAGACGTGGCGCTGAGATTGAATCTCACTGGGGCTTCGCACCGTGAATAACGACAAAAAAAAAATGATCATGAAATGACGCAGAATATAGGAGGGAGAGGGAGGGAGTGAAAAAGAGAATGATAGAGAGAGAGAGGAGAATGAGAGGGAGGGAATGAGAAAATGAAAGAGAGAGAGGAAAATGAGAAAGAGAAAATGAGAGACTTAATTAATATTTTTCTTTGCAGCAAAGTACATCCATTAAACCAATTATATTCAATCAATTATATTTGAAAATAAAACAGGAGACAAGCACAGAAATATTATAGGCACATAAATGTCCTTTATCATAGAACATAAATAGAAATAGCTATAACTATAACTATAATAATAGTAAATAACTATAATTTTACCACTGTCCTTCCCCACTTTCCAAATATAAAAATTTGATGATGAAATGATAGGGTACCTATAATTTTAGAAGAAATAAACGTGTCCACAGCCTCGCAAGGAGCCAGAGAGCCCCCCCCCCCCCCATTCACCAGCTAATTATTGATACATATATAAATATAGCTGCATTACCATTGTGGTTATAATTGTGTATGCAGTTAAAATTTGTTTTACATACCGTTCCTTTATCTTTGCATTGTGAATATCTATGAGCATGGCAATGTCCCCCCATGCATGTTTGTATGTTATTAAAGCGTGTGTGAATATGGAATATGGTTATGGGGGTCATGCAGGCTTTGATAATGCTGCTCCAGCTGCATTCCACCCCCCCACCCCCACCTTATGCTATTTAATCATGTCCAAGGCAGTATGTCTCTGTATCATCTGGAGGCCTGCGCTGTCTCACAGCTACCTGTGTGTGTACGAGGGGAGGGGGAAGGGGGGGAGGGGGGGAATGGGGGGGATAACAAATCAACCTTGAGAAGGAAACAAGAGAGAGAAAAGAAGAAAAAAAAAGCATTCAGAAGGATGCTGAAATATTCATAACCAACTGTCCTTCAGGGGCAGAACACAGGCCGTCCAGCACGCAGCACCAAACTTCAAAGTTTCACACAAAGCGCCTCCCTTCATATGATATGCAAACTGGTGTTTTTTTTTTTAACTGATCAGAATGTGTAGTCCCGTAAACAAGAGCGAAAGACAGAATGAGAGAGAAACTGAGAGAGAGAGAGAGAGAGAGAGAGAGAGAGAGGAGTGTACGACATTGTGACAATATGTTGTCATTTGGAGCAGCATGAAGGCTGGTAACTGATACAAATAATGATAAACATAATAATAAATTATTAAGGCTATTTTCTAATGCAAAAATATATTCATGTTTTTCCTTCCTTTTTTTTGCTGAATACTTTTATCGAATGCCGGCATTCTGAGGAGCTGTCACTTATGTTACTCAGGGAGAAGAATCCCACCGGTGTGGGGCAAAGCAGTGTTCGAACCCGGGACTCCGCGAGCAGTGAGGCATGAGGGCTTCGAGAGGGCAGCTGGGAAATGTAGTCCATTTTTTCTTGCCTCCGTGTTTCCTTCCCGGAGATGAAATATTCAGCAGCGGTGCGTCTGCCCACATTACTCTGTAATGCATTCAGCGCTGCCTGCTTGTCCCATTACATGAGTCACTTTGCATCTCCCTCTGCAGCACACACAAGCCTCACTGTACTTTCAGCCCTGGGGAAGTTCTGCTTTCTGTTCCTACTGCCTCTACTGTTCTTCACAATGAACACAAACTCATCCCACAACCTAGCACACCACACTCCATACTGCACTTGCATCTCCATACACACACACAAGCCTCGCTGTACTTTCAGCACTGGGGAAGTTCTGCTTTCTGTTCCTACTGCCTCTACTGTGCACACAAACACAAACTCACACATTCAAACACGCACACACACACTCACATACTCGCACACGCACGCACACTCGCATACACACACACACACGCACGCACGCACATGCACACACACACACATGCACGCATGCATGCACACAAACACACACACACATGCACGCACCCACATGCACACACACACATACACATGCACACATCACACCACACCACATGCACACCCACAGCACCATCTCACACACACACACACATGCATGCACCACATGCACACACACACAACACATGCACGATGCCACAGCACACACATCACACACGCATCCACACACAAACATTCAAACACACACACACGCACAGACACACACATCCGATGCGATCTGCACGACACTGGCTATGCAGATAATACAGACACGTAAGCGGCAGTGTAGAAACACATGAATCAGCGCCTCTGCTCTACTTTATTTACTCTTCCCCACTTCTCCTTGCATGCCATCCTGGGAGCTACAGCCACTGCAGGGATAGGCTTAAAGAGACACTAATCATTCAGGTCCCAAATGATCAGTGAATTAAGCCCCCCTCTCTCTCCCTGTCTCTCTGTATCTCTCTCTCTCTCTCTCTCTCTCTGTCTCTCTCCCACTCTCCCTCTCTCTCTCTCCCTGTCTCTCTGTATCTCTCTCTCCCTCTCTCTCTCTCTCTCTCTCTCTGTCACAGTTTTACTCAGTAGTTCAACTGGAGTTCACCCAATGGATTCCCATCCCAATGGATCCCCCCATCAACCCCCCCCTGCCCCTCCCCCTCCCCCTCCTCCCCCCCATGACCTCACTGAGGTGACAGGAAGGGCTGCCCGGGATAATGGGGGGCTTTGCCGGGGGGAGGGTGGGTGGTCTTGGGGGCTCGCCTGGGGGGATGTTGCTCAGGGGAGGTGGGTGGGGGAGGGTGGATGCCATAGTTCAGATATAACTAGGTCTTCCACAGACGGCCAGACATCAGTATTACCACTGACTGAGCGTGTGACAAATGCTATCGAAAAGCGTGCTACCTCTCTAACACAAATCCCCATTTAAAATGGAAGTGCACTCACGTGCGCACATGCATGCACGTCAGGGCCTTGCATTCTCGCAGGTGTGAAGGCGTTACCGTTTTTTTTTCTTTCTTCTTTTTGCCTGCTGCCACGTGAGTCATCTGGACACCATAGCGGAATTTCATATCAATAGCAACTTCCCCGAAGCGCAAACCCACGGTCGTATTCGAAACCCCTTTTTGAACAAAGACCGAAGGGCGGCCAATGCGGTAAGGTTCACTGAAAGCAGCCAATGAGACGCTCCCTTGTACGACATAGCTCAGGAGGTAAGAGTGGTTGTCTGGCAGTCGGAGGGTTGCCGGTTCGATCCCCGCCCTGGGCGTGTCGAAGTGTCCCTGAGCAAGACACCTAACCCCTAAATGCTCTGGTGATTGAGAGGCGTTTTGTAAAGCGCTTTGCATAAAAGCGCTATATAAATGCAGTCCATTTACCATTTACCATTTGTACAACAGGAGGCAATTCGAGCAGGAGGAAGCTGACATGTACGCAGTCGCGTAGGCCCGCGGTGTCCCCCCACTGTGGCCCGCTGGTCGCGTTTGGGGCGAGGACACACCCTCAGCCAGCCAGCCCTCCTCAGAAGCACCAGCTCTACTCTTTTCTTTTTTTGTTGCCATTTTTTCTCCCATTCTCCCTGCTGAACAGGCGCCCCGACCAACCAGTAGGAGTCGCCAATGCAACGATCATACTCTCATCGGCTTCCCACCCGTGAACACTGCCAATTGTGTCCGTAGGAACGTCTGACCAGGGATTGAACCCGGGTCTCTGTGGTGGTAGGCGAGTGATTATACCTCTACACTACCCAGAAGAGTAGAAGAGTAGGTTTTCTGGAATGCTTTTTTTTTTAAATTCAAGATTCTAAGCCAGCGTTCTATAACTCCGTAGTTACAATCACCAGCAGGTTACATCAGCTTTAGAACGTTCACTTAAGAACGTTCAGTTAAGAACATTCTAACCTTGTATTTGTGATCTCATGTCTTACAAGGTTTGGCGTTAACATCACGGCATGATAAAGTCATCCACACGAGAGGACTCCTGATCGCACGCTGGGAACAGGTGCGTGGCTGAAAGACAGGGGAGAGCTGCATATGTGTATCCTGGCAACCCTGCTGCAAGAGAAGCCAATCCAACCTGGCAACCCTGCCGCAAGAGAAGCCAATCCAACCTGGCAACCTTGCCGCAAGAGAAGCCAAATCCAACCTGGCAACCCTGCCGCAAAGGAAGCTAATCCAACCTGGCAACCCTGCTGCAAAAGACAATGCAAAGTGAATCTACACACATACACACACACACACACACACACCACCACGTAAAAAGGTGTAGATGAATTAACTGAGAACCGCTGTGAAAGAAAAAAAAGCATAAGCATGCAATAAGTGTTTGGCCGCATTGCTAATATTTATTTACATACTTCTTTCATCTATTATTTTCTAATAATAAATGTCATTCTGGCGCTACCTCGCTCTGCCAAGTTGCAAGAACAAAGACAGGGAACAAGATCGAAGCATGTGTAGACCTTCATCGGAGCCATAATTGGCACATGTGCGCTTTTCATACAGAAAACAAGCAAGAAGTAAATAAATGTATGCAATTATTCCCTATTCCCTGCTTCATATTTGGTTTTAAAATTTTTTTTCTTTTTTTTTTCTTGAAAACAAAATAACGTTTCTCTTCACATTTCTGACAGGATCGTGTTGTCACTTTCGCGAGAGTCCTCATCACCACAGCCACACAGCACACGACACACGCCTCACGCCTCACTCCTCACGCCTCACCCCTCACTCCTCACTCCTCACCCCTCACCCCTCACTCCTCCCCCCTCACTCCTCACCCCTCACTCCTCACCCCTCACTCCTCACGCCTTATCCCTCACTCCTCACCCTCACCCTCACCCTCACCTCACCCTCACCCTCACCCTCACTCCTCACCCTCACCCTCACTCCTCACTCCTCACCCCTCACTCCTCACTCCTCACTCCTCACCCCTCACCCCTCACTCCTCACGCCACACGCCTCACTCCTCACACCTCACTCCTCATGCCACACGCCTCACTCCTCACCCCTCACACCTCACGCCACTCCTCACTCCTCACCCCTCACGCCACTCCTCACTCCTCACTCCTCACCCTCTCCACACCCCTGTCCTTACCTCACCTGACCATCATCCATCCTCAGAATCACCCTCACCCCTCCGCCCTCACTCCTCCCCCACCCCTCACCCCTTCACCAGCTCATACCCGTGCATCACCCTCTGAGTCCTCCCCTCCTCCTCCTCCTCACCCCACACCTCACTCCCACGCCCACGAGACGCGTCACGCCCACGACCTCCCTCCTAGCTCACGCGCTCAATCTACCATACACTGGCCCTAACGCTCCTACACCCGTCAGCGCCACCTGACTCAGGTCTACCTCCTCACCCCTCACCCCTCATGCCTCACTCCTCAGGGGGGGGCGTGAGTGCCGGAATGGACAGTGGCGAGCGGCGGAATCTTCGGTAGAATCATCCCTTCATTCTTCCCCGTCCGTCCGTTCCTCCCTCCCTCCCTCCCCCGTCCCTCCCTCCTCCCTCGCTCCTTCCACCCCTCGCCCCTTCACACGAGGTGTCCATTAAACCGATGCATAATTCATATCCGCTCTGAAGTGCCTCCTCCTCCTCCTCCTCCTCCTCCTGTGCTGCCGCTGCCGCACGCCGCGCCGCACAGAACTCCGGTCGTCGGGGAGACGAGGTAACGAGCGCCGCGGAGGCCTCTCGGCGCACAAACGAGCCGTTTTTCCGTCGCGCTGCAGAAATACTACGCATAACGGCGCTAGCGTGCATACAGCTGCCGTTACAGCGCAGTCCACACGGTGTACGGCTCAGTGTTTAAAACAACTCTAACAGAGTGCACGTGGTCCCTGTTGGACTCTAACAGAGTGCACGTGGTCCCTGTTGGACTCTAACAGAGTGCACGTGGTCCCTGTTGGACTCTAACAGAGTGCACGTGGTCCCTGTTGGACTCTAACGGAGTGCACGTGGTCCCTGTTGGACTCTAACAGAGTGCACGTGGTCCCTGTTGGACTCTAACGGAGTGCACGTGGTCCCTGTTGGACTCTAACAGAGTGCACGTGGTCCCTGTTGGACTCTAACGGAGTGCACGTGGTCCCTGTTGGACTCTAACGGAGTGCACGTGGTCCCTGTTGGACTCTAACAGAGTGCACGTGGTCCCTGTTGGACTCTAACGGAGTGCACGTGGTCCCTGTTGGACTCTAACGGAGTGCACGTGGTCCCTGTTGGACTCTAACAGAGTGCACGTGGTCCCTGTTGGACTCTAACGGAGTGCACGTGGTCCCTGTTGGACTCTAACGGAGTGCACGTGGTCCCTGTTGGACTCTAACAGAGTGCACGTGGTCCCTGTTGGACTCTAACGGAGTGCACGTGGTCCCTGTTGGACTCTAACAGAGTGCACGTGGTCCCTGTTGGACTCTAACGGAGTGCACGTGGTCCCTGTTGGACTCTAACGGAGTGCACGTGGTCCCTGTTGGACTCTAACGGAGTGCACGTGGTCCTGTTGGACTCTAACAGAGTGCACGTGGTCCCTGTTGGACTCTAACGGAGTGCACGTGGTCCCTGTTGGACTCTAACGGAGTGCACGTGGTCCCTGTTGGACTCTAACGGAGTGCACGTGGTCCCTGTTGGACTCTAACGGAGTGCACGTGGTCCCTGTTGGACTCTAACGGAGTGCACGTGGTCCCTGTTGGACTCTAACGGAGTGCACGTGGTCCCTGTTGGACTCTAACGGAGTGCACGTGGTCCCTGTTGGACCCTAACTGTGTATGCACTCTGTTAGAGTTTAATTAACGCGAGACACTTTACTGTTTGTTTTGTGGGACGGCATTAGCTCATTAGCTAGTGTGTGTCGAAGTGCCTTTGAGCAAGACAATCTATCCCCCAATTGCTCCCAATGAGCCTTGCGTGGTGTGTGTGTGTGTGAATGGGTAAATGCGTAAAGCACTTTGTGCAGTTGTTGCTGGAAAATGTGTTATATCAACGCAGTCCATTTACCATTATATGCACTGCGTCCAGCTACACGTGACATTCATTGCATTACATTACAGGCATTTAGCAGATGCTCTTAACCTTGAGTGACTTACACAACTTTTACACAGCATTTTAAAATTTATTTTATTTATCCTTCATTTAACCAGAAAGGTCCCATTGAGATACAATATTTCTTCTGCCAGGGAGTCCTGCTCAAGATGGAAGCAGAAAAATAAAAGCTTCATATAAAAAACATACCAAAAACAAAACAGAACAGAACATACAAGGATCAGGAGCTAAAAGGCACTTGCTGTTAGAAGCAATACCATTGTTCAGTAAAAACTGATTTTGACATATTTTTAAACATGTCAAGAGAGGGTAAGGATTTCAGATTAAAAATGCCTTGTAACTCATTCCAGACATGGGGGGGAATGAAAGGAAAATGCAGATTTACCCAGTTCTGTTCGAGTACCTGGGACCACAAGGAGAATTTTCTCTGAAATTTACATAGCGTTTGCTATGTTGGACCCGTTTATGCACAGCTGGATATATACTGAAGCAATGCAGGTTAAGCACCTCGCTTAAGGACACAACAACTGCGGTGTCCTTACCCGAGAATCGAACCTGCGACCTTCCGGTTACAAGACCAGCTCCTTACCCATTACGCTACACTGCCGCCCGCATTGTCCCGTTCCTGGAATTCGTTCTCACTCTGGCTGGCTCGCGTCACGTACACCCAGCAGAAGCAGTTTTGTAAAGATTGAGTTGATTCTGAGTGAGAGGGGTGTTAATTAATGAACAAAAAAATAATTATCCCTCGGCTTAATTAATGGGTGTGCAGCAATATTTTCAGTGGGGAAATCCTCTCTCCTAGAATACGTGTGATGAGGCCCCAATGCGATCCATACAAAGCTAGATTTGATTTAACACGCTACATTTCCGTACTCATGCAGTCTAGAAAGACAGTATCAGATATACCCAACGTTCTCAACTTAATCTGAAAACAAAGCTGATGACTTTTTTTTGTTTTTTTTTGTTTTGTTTACATTCGCAGAATGAATTAATGAATTAATGAATGAATTAATTAGACATCCACCCACGGATTCAGTAATGTGGTTAAAGGCTGAGGCATTTTGATGGAGCGCTGTAATTTCGTCTTCTTATGCATTCTTCTCCCACCGGGGCCAGGTTGACAAGTCAAATCGCTTCACGTAACGAATGTTGCTAATAACGATAATGCACTTTTGCCACCGTTACATTTTAATGCATTTAAAAAAAAAAAAAAGATTATTTATTGGTGTTGTCGCACACGAGGGGCTGGCGGAGTTATTCATTTGACATCTCGGTGGCGGTTAACGAGATAACACTTTCAAACTGCCGGTTTCTGGACAGATTTACGGGGGGTGGCCGTGT
>NC_057933.1:75148676-75186176 GCF_018555375.3 Anguilla rostrata | reverse complement strand
CAGTGGTGCGAGCCGCTGGGCGCAGGTTTCCGGGTTTGTGCTCAAAGCGGAGGACTCTCCTGCTGGGACGGGGGCCATGTACCTCGCCCCCCCCCCCCATCACCACCTACATCCGCCAAAACCTGCACCTGCCAAAAAAAGAAAGAAAAAAGAAAAAGGTTGTTCCACAGTCCATGTGCAAATCCAAAGGAGGCTGTTAGCTCCCAGCTCGGGCTTCTGAGCTGTGGAATGTTCCAGAAGAGCTTCAAGCAGCTGCGTCGCCATCTTTTTTTCGAATCCCATCTGCGGACGTGTTTTCATGGGCTGCTGTGCGTGCCCCTGATGCACAATTATTTAGCACACACAACCCCCCCCAGCAGCAAAAAGTTAGAATTACCTGTGGGAAACTCCAATGTTCAAAACTAAAGTGTGTGCCACAAAGCAGCGAATCCCACCTATCACAAATGTCAACAACCCAGAGAACAAATTTAATAAAAAGACCCTCCCGTCCCCCACCCCACCCCCCACCCCCCGCCCCCCAGGACTGTTCTGCCCAGCTTCTGAAGGCCTCTTATTCCAGAGCTGTAGGTGCTCTGAAACCATCAGGGAGGGGAAAGTAGAGTCCTGAAGGCTGCACAAGATATTCATGAAATATGCAGCTGATTTACATACCCCCACCCCCCCCCACCCCCAACGTCTACCCCCCCCCCACCCTCCACCAAAAAAAAACAGGCAATTTGCATTCGCCCTTCCCAACGAAGATTCCGATAAGGAGGTGAGCGCTGGGCGGGAAAACTCCGGAGGAGGCGTCGAAATTCCGCCGATCGGATCGAAAGCGCAACCGGAGAAAAACGCGGAATTCTTCCCCGGCATTCCCGCCCGGAATATTTGCATATTTCCCGATTAGAACGTGCACACGTGGAATGAGTGTAGAGCCGTGACAGAGTGTCCGGGGAGTTTTTCAATTACCTTTTCCATCCGCAGGATAAAATGAAAAAAAGGAATTCTGTTTTTTATTTTTTTATTTTTTTAAAAAAAGGATTCATATTTCTCATGCGCGTGTCTACACACTTCACAACGCATTTCCGTTCAGGAGCAGACGGGAATATACGGAGTGACAGAGCAACACCGGGAGGAAATCCAGAGGTTACGAAAAAAACGTGTGTCGTAAAGAAAATGAATGTTTCACGAGCGCGTTACATAACGCCGTCCTGGAGAGTCGATGCATTAAACACGACGCGCGCCTGTCTGTCTCGGCCTTAAGACGAGCATGGCGGTGCCGCGCTGATCCGATTCAGTGGTGAGCAGGAAGTGAGAAACTGATTGCTACAGTATCTCTCAGAGACACACACACACACAGAGAGGGAAGACGGAAGAGGGCTTGGACGCGACTTTCATCTTCTTGTCGGAGTTCGTCTTGCCGCTCGCGCTGCTGCAGTCAGAGCGGAGGAGACGTACTGAGCTCAGAGAGGACCCCTCACAGGGTCTTATTTAATGGAGAGTCAGGCAGATTGCTTCTTGGGTGGCTTGTGCAGTGCCTGATTAATGTCCCCCCGTCAACCGGCCCTTGTATTTATCTGTTCTCCAGACACGTCGATTGTGTCTTTTATCCGAATTAACTCGCAAATCACGGCCGGCGGCAAGTTCGGCTTTACCTCCCTTCCCAGGAAAAGAGGAAGAGAGCAGGCCGCAGCTGCTTCACTGAGGGGCACAGCCCCTTTCTGTAGGAGCCTGGGATTTGAACCTGCAACCCTGAGAAGAGCCAAGGCCCCAGCCCCCCCCCCCACTGGCCCCCACGCCTTCGCATACGTCTGCACTCCGCTTCAGCAGATCGATCCGCGAACATCTGACAGCGCGTCTATGGAACACTGTGGGATATCAATTAGTAATGAGATTTACTTATTCATTTATTCATTGTGTATGCTCTGAGTGTGGGGGGTGAGTGTGTGTGTGTGTGTGTGAGTGTGTGGGGTTGATACGGTGTTAGATACTATTTAGTCATTAGGTAATCAGAGCACTAGGTACAATTTAGTCAGGAAAATGGTGAACATTGTTGGGCTGAACAGCCTGTTCTCATCATTATGCTATGTTATGTTATGTTCAGTTATGTCAAGTTATGTTATGTCACGTGTGTATGTGGGTGTGTGTTTGTGTGTGTGTGTGTGTGTGGGTGTGTGTGTGTGCGTGTGGATTTGGCTGGGATCAGCTTGTCTGGTGTGATCTGCGGGAAAGAACAGTATTAAAACCCAGAAGCTCCGATAGACAGATAAGGACAACGTGATCAGCTGTGTTCAGTTAGAGTTTATGAAGATAGCTAGCCATCCGTATGTTTCCACAGTTGTGCTTTTTGAAGTGATTCATCTTCAACTTCTTCTTAATCTCCTCGAGTTTGGTACAACTGTTTTCCCGAGCAACGATAGCAATATTTATGAGTTTAAAGTTCTCGGAGTATTTGAAATGAGCGTGTAAACCTCCTACGCAGACGTTTTGTGCTTGCGCTGTCTGGTGGAATGTATTGAATCATTCGATCCAGAACCACTTGTTTTGGACAGTTATTTTCCGCTGGTCATTTGGATGCTAAATGCAAAAAAGACTCTTTGCACTAAGATCTGCACGTCAAATTTTACAAGCTCTTACTAACTCTGACTTCTGCATGCATTATTTATTGTAATTTTAAAAATGTTTTTTTAGCATTACTGTTTGTCTTTTTTATACTATGGAACTGTGTATGTATGTATGTATGTATGATGTTTGTTTGTGGTTTATTGTTTTAAGCCCTCGTTCTTTTAAAAACACATGACAATAAGCCTTGACCTTGACCTTGAAATCCACGGGACAGCTTTAACTGCATTTCTCTAACGGATCACGGCCAGCCTGCAGGACAGCTGCCGTCCGAGCTCTGATCTTCAGCACACTTTCAGGGCCCTGTAGGACCCCCAGGCTCTAAAACTCACGCATTTACAAATGCAAACTCCAGGCTTCTCCTAACGGTCATGGGCCGTTGTTCGATGAGGATTTTTAAAAGATTTTTAAAAATTAAATTTTGGTTCTTTGTTTTTTTTTTTTGTTTCTCCTGAATTGATTGAACCGAATTGATGGAATTCAGCGACTCGGAGGGAAGAAGCGGTTACGGCTGGTTAAATCTGGATCTGGCAGGCTGGCAGTACATACTGACGATGGAGTGCATCTGCAGTCTATAGTCCAGTCTCTCCACTAAGACTCTGGTAACATGGCCCTCTCCTGTTTCCGGGAACACCCAGAGGCTGGGGGGGGGGGGGTGCAGTTTGCAGGCCAACAGGGGGCGGTCTTTCCGATTTACCAAACGAAAATCCAGTGCAATGTTGGGGGGGGGGTGTATTGGGGTTGGAGGCACTGTGTGAGGTCTCATTTGTGGGTTTTGCTATTTGGCGATTCGGGGTTTTCTTTTTTTTTGGTCTTAATTGTCTTTCTGTCACTCTGTGAAGCGTCTTTGTGACTGTCTTCTGTAATCTCAGATTACAACTGACAAGAGGAAGTGGAGTCTGCCCCGGAACCCTCGGCTTTGCCTCTTGCATGGTTGATTGGCACAGTGTGTGTGTGCATGTGTGTGTGTGTGTGTGTGTGTGTGAGTGCGAGTGTGTGCATGTGTGTGTGTGTGTGCGTGTGTGTGTGCGTGAAGTCCATATGCATATGTAGGTGTGTATGTGAGCGCGAGTGTGTGTGTGTGTGTGTGCGTGTGTGTGTGTGTGTGTGTGTGTGTGTGTGTGTGTGTGCGTGTGTGTGTGCGTGTGTGTGTGTGTAAATGCGATCTCAGTAATTTCAGGAACGGGATGCTACGCACCACTGTGTGTGCCAAATCGACTGGGGGGTGGGGGTGGGGGTGGGGGGGTGCTGAGCTGAGCCACGACACACAGACCCGCCACTAAGTCAGATCCCTCCCAAATTGTGTTCGGAGAATATCATCCCCCCCTTAAGAGGCGGCGGGGATGGGGGGGGGGGGGGAGGATCCTAAAATAAGCGACACACCTTAGATTTTTGTGGGGCTGTGATATTGATCTGATCCATTACTGGTGGATCATCTGCCAGTGATTCTAGGGGCGGTTTATGAGGTCCAGACTTACAGTCGCCTTCGGTGACCAGCTTGGGTTGCCAGGCCTGGTCTTCTGCAACCTGGTCGGTTCCAGGAGCTTTTATCCAACCTGATGTTGTTCAGGCAAATGCGAAGAATGTCAAACAAAAGTCATGAAATAGACATAGAGATTCAGAATTTTATCTCATAGTCATTATGAGATTTGAAATACAAACACGATTGGCACAGACGATAAACAACCAATTTGCCACGACTGTCCCAATATTTTGAATTTATCTGTGCGTCCATGGATTGAGCTGGCTGGAAATGCCGTCCCCGACTGGACCATCACCTGCCCCGTTGGTGGACTCTGATTGGTTGGTTCGCAGCTGGTCCACTTCCTGTTTTTCTGCTCCGTTATCGTACTTTTCATCAAGCGCGCGTTTCCCTGTGAGGAGCGTTACCACACTGACTGTTTGCACTCTGTCACAGAGGATTTACTTTGAGGGGGAGAGAGACAGAGAGAAACAGCTAGAGAGAGAGCGAGAGCGAGAGATAGGTAGGGATTGAGTGAGCAAATGAGAAAGACAGACAGAAGAGAAAATGAGGAGAGGGAAAGAACGAGATAGAGTGAGGGGGAGAGTGAGAGAATAAGAGAGAGATAGAAAGAGAGAAGGGGGGACGAATAGCGATAGATAGAAAGGGAGAGAGTGGGGGAATGAGAGACAGAGAAACAAAGAGGGAGTGAATGAGAAAGAGAGAATGGGAAAGGAAGGGAGCTCACATTAATCCATTAAGCTTTAATTGGCACGCAAGGCCCCTTCCAGCCTTGCTGTTTGTGTCGCATCGGACCGCAAATAGAAAATTAGCCCCTTCTCCAGCACAAGACAGGGAACAGAAACCGTGTCTGTCAACGCCAGTCCACTATCCTGATGATGAAAGACAAGCTAAAAAAAAAACAACAAAGTATCATCCATCATTTGTGTCTGCTTTCTAATTTATCTATTTGCTCATTGATTTTCTCCCTTTATTTTCAACTTCGCATCGGGACATGGGGGGGATTTTTCCCCCCACGATAGGCTGTTGATTGTCCTGATTCTAATTGCATTGAAGTGAGTCGGCCACTGAGAAATGGAGGGGGAGGGGGAGAGGGGCGGAGGGGGGGCGCGAGTGTGAGCCAAACTCTGTAGGCTAATCATGTTTGAGTTTGGTGGGGGATGGACTAGATTTTCTGCATCAATGATCCCTGAACCCCCCCCCCCCCCTTGGCAGGCATCACAATCAGCTCAGAGCCTTCATAAGAGATGTGATAGCGCCCCCACAGGTGTGGCTGAGTCACTGCACATCATTTATTTCAGGCCGAAGACACACCCGTGTGCTCCAAGCGTTTATGACTAGCGGACAGCTCTAGCTGGCAAGCGTTTTCTCCACACGTGACTCAAACCAAGTCTTACAGTCAGGCAACAAAGCTTCACATAAGAGGTCAGTTCTGAAAGAGGGAAACATAACATTGCAAAACAAGTTTTGTCGAACGATTCCGTGCCGCAGTTGACCTGACAGTCGCTGAAGCAAAATTGGAGTGGGCTTGACCAATCCTTGGATGGGAGGCCTCGTGGGAAAACTAGTCTGACAGGGCCATTGGAGGCTCACTTTTCAAACGGAATTCCACTGCCCTAGCACAATGATGGGGACACCATGGAGAAGGAGGTGCCACCCTTTGGAAGAGACACAATGTTCTGATCCCACGTTACTTTTAAAAGCGGTGTTGATGCCGGTGTCCTGATCAAATTCCCACGAAAACCGGCTCGCTACATCTCTACCTAATCCACCCCCCCCCCCACCCATTATGTGATTAGCTGCATCACATTCCTAACCCACTTTAATCCCCCTGCTTGTCCCTGCACAAGACAGTTACGTTGCCCACTGACCTACCTGGTTGTTAAAGGTTAAATACAAATGATGTTGTCAGCACACTCATAGTTTACTGGCCCTACCGACACAACAACTCTGAACACTTTGCCCTCGCCCCCATTTCCTACTTAACGCACCGTAGCCCCAGTTTGCCTCTCAAACCCGCCGCGGCACGTAATGTCACCTTTATGCGGTTAGGTCTCAGGTCTTGTCGCAGCCGGTTGCTCCGGTGATTTTGGTGTCAGCACTTTTCAGTGTCTCCTGATAAAAGCTCCCTCCAACTGCAAAAAAAAATAAAAAAAAATAATGCAGCGTAGCTTGAACGTGGCTCTGTGTCATTATCCATTAAACACTTCTGCATGCACATTGGCAGTTTATTATTATTATTATTATTATTATTTGTGCATTCATTTGCCATTCATTGCTAGTGCCTTTGCACCCATTACTAAAGGTTCTTGGGAGGGTGCATGCATTGCTGTGGGCCCAACTGGAACATGTTCAATGCCGCGTCCATCATGATTTAAGGTTCCTCTTTCCTTCTTTGTTTGTCCAGTGTGCCGTATTACCCAGAATTCCGCCAGGTGTAATGAATCCAAGCTTTCTCATCTGGCTCAAGTTAAATAATAGATTTGGCCTAACCCCCCCCCCAATGTTTCACTGTAATTGTTTTTCTCCTTCCTGTTAATCAATACTGAAGCGTACATCTTTACAAAGCCTCTCACTGTGTGTCAATTATGATCTCATATCCTATGAAATACCTTGTCTGAATTGTGCAATTTTATTAACAATTCTTTACAATACGTGTGTGTGAGTGTGTGTGTGTGTGTGTGTGTGTGTGAGAGAGAGAGAGTGTGTATGAGTGTGTGTGAGTGTGTGTGTGTATGCATGTGTGTGTGTGAGAGTGTGTGAGTGTGTGCATGTGTGTGTGAGTGTGTGTGTGTATGTATGTGTGTGTGAGTGGGTGTGTGCGTGAGTGTGTGTGTCTGTGTGTGTGTGGATAGCTGCACATCTGGCCTGTCCCTGAATGATGCAAGGTGATGTAAGATAAACACAGAGAAGCTGAGTATTAATAATGTATTGGGGGTAAGGGATAGTAATCTCCTGCGATACTGACTCTGAAGTCAGGTGCCTGGATTGTTTGATTTGGCTTCCCTGTCATCTCCCGTGCTTCCCTCCCCATCCTGCCCAAAAGCGCAGGACGAGGAGGGACACATACAGTAGGGGTGTAAAATTTAAAGAGTGCCTTTGTGGGCTCCCATGAAGAATTCATAGACAGCAGATGGAGGTGCATTAACTGGCCTGAGTTTATTTAGACAAGAGACTCCCAGCACAGCGAGGGAAAGAGCTCTCTCCAGCACCCACACACACACACACACACACACACTCACACACGCACTCACACACACACACTCACACACACACCTGCACCACACACACACACTCACACACACACCTGCACCACACACACACACTCACACACACACCTGCACCACACACACACACACACACACACACACACACACACACTCACACACACACTCACACACACGCATGTACGCACACACACACACACACACCCACACACACTCACACACACACGCACGCACACAGACACACTATCTCACACACTCTCTCTTTCACACACACACACACACACATACACACACACACCGGAGTGCTGTAACCAGGATCAGAGGTAACTACACACTATTTTCCATTATTTCTTATGCGGTGTTAGTGAGCTGGTAACACAGCAGCAGTGGAAGCTTCAGTGGAAGCCTAACTGGCCTTCGATCAGTAGCCTTCCGTTAGCTCTTCCCGTCGGCCCCATGACGTTGGCCACACTCCAGTCCTTCCGTCGGATTCATTTTTATTCCGCAGGCATGCCTCCACCAAACTGTGTTTTTTTGCGAAGAGAAAAATAAAATAAAAATAAAATAAAACTGACTGTAGCATTTAATTGCTTGTCAACGTTAAGGACAGATTGTAGATTGAATCCACCCTAATGCATGATTTAGTGCCCAGTGCCCAGGCCCAGTGTCTCTGTAGATCTAATGACTCTAGCTCGATGAATGTCTCTTCATCTACCCTTCCACCCTCCTGTCTGCTGGGTGGACGGATGATGACAGTGATGAAGGACGGTGGATGGTGAACAGCACTGCCAGGTTCTGCCGGGTTCTGCCTGGTTCTGCCAGGTTCCGCGGGGTTCTGTCGGGTTCTACTGGGTTCTGTCTGGTACTTCAAGGTTCTGCCTGGTTCTGCCAGGTTCTGTTGGGTTCTGCCTAGTTCTGCCGGGTTCTACCAGGTTCTGTCAGGTTCTTCCAGGTTCTGCCTGATTCTGCCAGGTTCTGCCGGGTTCTACCAGGTTCTGTCAAGTTCTGCTATGGCTACATCAGGCTTATGTACATTAGCCAGGGGTCAGGAGTGGAGAAGAGCATCAGATACTAGGGTCTGTCAGTGTGGCGGTGGATACACATATGTCCTTGTTTCAATACAGAGTACAGAGCATACCCTGGAAGGGGTGTATATGTGGAGGGGAGGTGGGGGATGGTGGCATCTGTGAAGGATTCCTAGGGGAGCCTCAAAAATCAGGAAAAAAATAAATTACATTTCCAGCTTTAAGAATATTTTGGTTGTATCTGCACGTTTCACAAGCAGCGATGTCAATCTGAACTCCTGGAGTACTGCAGTGCCAATAGCCTTTTGCTATGTTTCAGCACTTAAGGGCTTAATTTAAGACAGCGTTTGACTGGCTGCGGAGTCCACAAAACACAAGCACCAGCAGACACTATGGTTCTCTTGAGACCCCTGTTCTACACTATCAGTTGAAACTGAAGCCTGTTTTTCCCATCCCTAGTGATACTGAGGTCATTGTAACTGTTCACTTTGTTGTTCTAATTAGCTACAAGTGTAATTAAAACCTGTAATATAATGACATCACAATGTAGACATATTGCTGTTACTGTGACATCATAATGTACTCACCTAGTGTGTTACTGTGACATCACAATGCAGCGTGAGCGTATGATAGCCACTGCACTGCAGATTGTACTGTGGTGGGTGTTGGATGAAGGTGTGAAACTTTGGTCTTTTTTCTCATGTGGGAGGGGAGTTCATGTTTGAGGGCGATTTAAATGATTGTAAACACTTCCCACAATGAGAAGCTAATCCTGCATGAAGCCTTTTTTTTATGGTTTTACCTTAATTCTGCATTTCTCAGGCACATCCACATGAAGAGTGGGAGGGAAGAGAGCTTGTTTTGTTGCATTGTGTTTTTCTGTTGCATTTCCACCGTAAAGCCTCTTTGTGGCTGTGTCTCCGTCAAAAGCACTATACAAACAAAGTCGAATCGAATTGAAAGACACTGAAGCGTGGTATCTTGGGAAAGAGAAGAAAAGAGTTTCTGCTCAGCAGCGTAAGTGGTGGGGGGGGGGGGGGGGGTTGTTCTGTGTCTGTGTACCATATGTTACTTCCGCCGGCCGCCCAAGGACTTTCCAGATTGTTCTTCACAATGCCGGCAGATCCCAAGGTTAAACTCCATTTCTGTTTCCATGGCGAGAAGCTGTTAAACGACTGGGAGCCACCCCCTGGGGCCAGATGGCAGTACATCCTACAGAGTGCACTCAGAGCGAACACCCTGTCAGCAGGTCAGTACTTACTGCACTGAACAGCCTGTCTGTCTTACTGCACTGAACAGCCTGTCTGTCTTACTGCACTGAACAGCCTGTCTGTCTTACTGCACTGAACAGCCTGTCTGTCTTACTGTACTGAACAGCCTGTCTGTCTTACTGACTGAAACCTGTCTGTCTTACTGCACTGAACACCCATCTGTCCTACTGTACTGGACAACCTGTCTGTCTTACTGTACTGGCACCTGTCTGTCTCTACTGTACTGTCAACCTGTCGTCGTACTACTGACTGAACAGCCTGTCTGTCCTACTGTACTGAACACCCTGTCAGCAGGTCAGTACTTACTGCACTGAACTGCCTGTCTGTCCTACTGTACTGAACACCCTGTCAGCAGGTCAGTACTTACTGCACTGAACAGCCTGTCTGTCCTACTGTACTGAACAGCCTGTCTGTCCTACTGTACTGAACTACCTGTCTGTCTTACTGTACTGAACAGCCTGTCTGTCCTACTGTACTGAACCCCCTGTCTGTCTTACTGTACTGAGAAACCTGTCTGTCTTACTGTACTGAACAGCCTGTCTGTCTTACTGTACTGAACAGCCTGTCTGCCTTACTGTACTGAACAGCCTGTCTGTCCTACTGTACTGGACACCCAATCTGTCTTACTGTACTGGACAACCTGTCTGTCTTACTGTACTGAACAACCTGTCTGCCTTACTGTACTGAACAGCCTGTCTGTCCTACTGTACTGGACAACCTGTCTTACTGTACTGAACACCTTGTTTGTCTTAATGTACTGAACACCCTGTCTGTCTTACTGCACTGAACAGCCTGTCTGTCTTACTGCACTGAACAGCCTGTCTGTCCTACTGTACTGAGAAACCTGTCTGTCTTACTGTACTGAACAGCCTGTCTGTCCTACTGTACTGAACAGCCTGTCTGTCCTACTGTACTGAGAAACCTGTCTGTCTTACTGTACTGAACACCCAATCTGTCTTACTGTACTGGACAACCTGTCTGTCTTACTGTACTGTGCAACCTGTCTGTCTCACTGTACTGTGCAACCTGTCTGTCTCACTGTACTGAACAACCTGTCTTAATTACTGTACTCAACACCCTGTCTCAATCTTGCTTTACAGATTGACCTGTCTCTGTCATAATCCACCTAAAAACCTGTTCCTGCCTTTCTCCAATGCGAAACCTGTGTCCGCTTTACTCCAAGTAACGTGTGTCCATCTCACTCAGCTCTTAACGTCAGTGAGTCACCTGTCTATATCTTACTCCTCTGCGTAGCTTGCCTCTTCACTCACTGTATTGCATGCCCTGTGCTTAAGGGATTTTGGAAAAAATGTACAAAGGTAGAAAAAAAAACATGAGCACATCAGTCTTTTCAGAGGTGCTGGAGTTGTAGGGGAATTCAAATGTTAAACAAAGGAAAATCCAGCAGAATACTCTGCAACAGCCTTGTTTATTGGACTATATACCCCCACAACGCTTCGACCCTCAGGTCTCCATCAGGTCAGGTATGTACCTGAAGAAAGGCTCAAGGGTCGAAACCTTGTAACACAGTTCAAATAAAGGGGAGCACTGAAGAGTACATGCGTGGGGGTTTTCCTTCTTTTAACATTTTAGGGATAATGGTCATGTCGCTGCTCCCTCATAGGCCAGGTAACGAAGCAACTAGCCAATGGCTGCCACTGACATTAAAAAAAAAAAAAAAACACACCACGAAAACTTGACTTTCAGGTCTTCTGTTGAAAAGGCTTTGAGGGAATTATCTGCCTGAAATGCCTGGGCTGCACCAGTAATCCCACCCTTCTGGACAGGATTCCCGCTGCTCCGACTTCATTGGACGGTCGCTGATGGACGGCAGGAAGTGTTGTTTTGTCATCTCTCTATCTCCCTCTCTGTCATTGCTTTCTTTCTTTCTTTCCTCCTCTCTCTACCCGATAACTCTCTCTCACTCTCTCCTTTCTCTCTCTCCTTCTCTCTCTTTACCTTCCCTCTCTCACTTCCTTTGTCCTGATCTCTCTATCAACTCTTCTTTCCCCTCTCGTCCTTCTCTTCCTCCTTGCCCTCTCTCCCTCCCATCTTTCTCTTCCATTCTCTTTCTCTCCTCTGTCTCTCTTTCTCCCTTTTTTACTCACACTCCATCCCTCTCCCCTCTATCTCCCTCTCCCCCCTCTTTCCTTCTCCTCCCCGTCTCTTTCTCCTGCTCTCTTCCTCTCTCTCCTTCCCCCACCTCTCGCCCTCTCTCTCTCTTCTCTGTGTCTCTTTCTCCCTCTTTTACTCTCCCACCCCCCACCCTCTCGCCTCCTCCCCTCTACGCCTGTGGGATAATGGATGCAGTTGACCTCTGACACCCCCCCCCCCCATCATTCCTGGCGGCTCTCAAACCCGAACCTCGCGGTCTCGCTATCACTGACCATTATAAATTAGCGGGCCGGTTAGCCCGCCGCAGGCTCCGCCCACACCAGGAAAGGGTCACGGCTCAATTATGCAGACTTACCTCCCAGCGGAGAATCTCACGCCGCAGTCAGTGCCGAAGATATTCATCCCCCCAGGAAGCAGCGTGCGCCTATGCGCACTGGAACGAAACAGGAAAGACAGACGCCTTAGCATGTTTACATTGCGCCGATGGTGCGGGAGCTTGATGAGGGAGCTTATTTAATGGCGAGGGAAGGTAATCGTGCATAAACGCGTTAAAAAAAAAAAAAAAAAACGATGTAATGAGCATCGCGTTCAGCGCGGAGTTCATGAATTCTTAATGTTATGTAAGATTCATGGATTTCAGCGGCAATCTGTGGGAGGCCAAGCAAATGAGGCCTTGATGTTCTGTACAGTATGTCAGTGCGTCGCGCAATAAAATACTGAAAATGTACAGAGTATCGTTCCTAGAAAAAATTAATTGTCGAAATATTCTTAATATACTATATCCATATCAGTGATTGTATGCAATGTTGCCTGTTCTCTAGCAGATCTACCATCCTATAGGTCTCTCATTTTGAATATGTTAAGCTAAGCAGGGTTGGGTGTGGTTAATAATTTAGATGGGAACCAAGCTGTACTGGAAGTAGTGCTGGAAGGTGGGTATCTGAACAGTCAAATACAGTGATGGGGACACTGTGTTGTAGGATGAGCCTCATATGAGACCATAACCCAGGTCCTGACTCACAGGTCCTGAGATCATTAAAAACCCCATGGAACTCTCTAAAGTATTGATATAGTAATCTATAGTTTTTTTTTTTTTTACGGTCTGTGATCAATTAAATCCGTTTACAACACAGTCAACTCTTGGTTTCTTGGTTCTGAATTGGTGGCCAATTTTAAGAAGAAAATAAAAACCAGCAGACTCTGTTACTTGACAGGAACAGGAGGTGCAGACCCATTATAAAGCATAATCAAATAACGCCATTCACTTAATTATATCATCGTTATAACCCGTAATTCAGATGAGCTATGACATCATCCATGTTTATTCCACAATTTATGAAACTTATTCTTCATCCTCTGCATCAAACATCATAATTTACCACTGTGTACTAGATAATCTAATGAACAACACACACACACACACACACTGATAACTATGTCTTATGAGGTCAGACACGCAAGCACACACACACACACACACACATATGTAAATAATATAGTAAAAGAGATTCTCTTTTCTTTATTCTAGATATATTTTCTCTTTATTCGCAGGTAGATTCTTCATCATGATACCGGAATAGGTAGAAATGAGTAGACTCACTGCACACACGTAAAACACACGTGGTTTCATGGCGCGCCCCTCTCCGCTGCGGAAACCACAGAAGAAGAGGAGACCGCGCAGGAGGTCTTACGCAATGGACACGGACCGACGAGGGACGGCACTGCACGCCACATACATTAGCATCTTAATTCTCAGTCATGTCGGTAGTGTGACCCAACAAAAAGGTTTATGTTCTCACAGAACGATGAACATCACTTTCATTGGTCCGTATAACATCTTACTCCCCCCCCCCCACCCACCATCATCCATCCATCGTCTCTGTGCTGTTATGGCTCTCTCATGACCCCCCCCATATGAACAAACTTGGGCCGATAAGGCAGGAGAAGATCTTCTCTTCTCAGAAGATCTGAAGTAGATTAATGGCTTGAGCTCTATGTATTTTACATTGTATTGTTGTTTAGTTTTTATTTATTTTTTATTTAATCATGCATTAGTTTCTTCAGGAAAAACATTTACAAAGGCTATGAGAGTCTTTTTTTTTTTTACAACGAGGAACTAATGTACAGAAATGTAAAATGTCTAATCACAATGCGCACTTTCTTACTGGAGCACACAGTCAAATGTCACTGTGCAGTGCTTTTAGGAATTCACAGGTAAGCACCCTGCTCTTAAGCACTGAAACGTTCCAGGCATACCTTAAACGGGAAACGTGCCAAATGAGAGAAATAGACTAAAAATGATCTCTTTAATTCTCAGAAGCCGAAGCAAATTCTCCTCAAAGCCGAAGTAAACTCTCCGAAGGGCCAAAGCAAGAAAAAGTGTTGCAAAAAAACCGAAGAAGAACAAAGCGACGCTCTGCGAACACTCTCTCCGCGATGGAGTCTTCTCTCTGGGGAATCCTCAGTAGCATCGCTTGAACTTGACGAGCTTCTGGAAGGCCTGCTTGAACTCGTCGTTGAAGGCGGTGTAGATGACCGGGTTGATGAGGGAGTTCAGGTAGCCCAGCCAGGTGAAGACGTCGAAGAGCACGGGGTCGAACCAGCACTCCTTGCAGATGGCCATGACCAGCGTGCCCACGAAGAAGGGCAGCCAGCAGACGATGAACGCGCCCAGGATGACGCCCAGCGTCTTGGTGGCCTTCCGCTCCCGCGCCGCGCAGATCCGCTTCCTCTCCAGCACGCTGTCCGCCAGCTTCACCTTCACGCTGTTGGCGAAGAGGGGCGAGCCGCCGCCCGCCTGAAGCCCCGCCTCCTGGGCCACCGAGGAGTTGAGGGAGCAGAGCGACGACCCGGCCGACGTCTGGATCAGCTGGGCGGTGGTGAAGCGCTTCCCGCGCGCGGACGGCGTCTTGAAGATCCGGGAGCGGGCCGCCACGTAGATGCGCCCGTACAGGATGACCAGCAGCACGGTGGGGACGTAGAAGGCCCCGAAGGTGGAGTAGAGGGTGTAGGAGATCTGGTCGGTGTTGACCACGCACTCCGTCAGCTCCTCGTGGGCCTTGGCCTGGCGCCAGAAGAGCGGCGGCATGGAGATGGAGATGGAGATCACCCACACCACGGCGATCATGGCGGCGGCCCGGCGGGTGGTCCGGCGCTTGGAGTACTCCAGGGCGTCGGTGATGGCCCAGTAGCGGTCCAGCGCGATGACGCACAGGTGCAGGATGGAGGCGGTGCAGAAGGTGATGTCGGAGGAGAGCCAGACGTCGCAGAAGATCTGGCCCAGGGACCACGTCTTGCTGACCGTGTAGACGATGCTGATGGGCATGACCAGGATGGAGACCAGCAGGTCGGTGACCGCCAGCGAGCCGATCAGGAAGTTGGCGGGCGTGTGGAGCTTCCGCGTCAGGAAGATGGTGGTGATGACGAAGGCGTTGGAGAGCACCGTCGCCAGGGTGACCACCGCCAGGAACGCCGAGAGGGAGATCTGGAGGCCCAGCAGGGTGTTTTTGTCCCACGACGGGATGGGATCCCCGGGGGTCTCCTCCGTGGCGTTGCCGAAAAACTGGTCCTCCGTGCCATTCCCCGGATCCATCCCAGAAGCCCCCGCCAAATCCCTTAGCACTTCCAGCTGAAGGTTTAGGAGCGGATCCTCACCAGACGCACCTCAGAGGGTTAACGCCAGGACTCTGAGCTTCGCTGTTCGGCATGCTGCCAGATAAAACCGTCCCCCGGTCGCAGGCTCGCCGGGGGGGGGGGTCGTCTCGCGCGAAATCGAGTGAATCAGAGCGTGTCCCGGGACATGTTCGCGCGCGGTTGTCAGATCGTCATGCCGATACCGTTTGGGCTGTGTCACGCGCGGCTCTCTAGGAGCTGGGGAACTTAGCGCCTGCCCTTCACTGTCACGGCCTCACCGATCTTATCCTCTCTTCCTCTTACCCTCCTCTTCCTCTCTGCCATTCCAACCCGCGCCCCCCCCCCACACTCGAGGCCAGTCACCGAGACCCCCCCACCCCTTCCCCCGCTGTACCTATGGACTCAAGAAACAGCTCTCAGGAAGGCTCACATCGTCTATCTTTCTAACTGTATAAGGCAGGTCTCAATCACGACTACTGCTGGCTTTACGCTATTTCTTTACTTATTTCGGTTGCTCAAGATCACTGTCGGCACGAGGGGCGAGCGGGCCGGCCAGCCACATCGACAGCCTCGGGCCGCGGCGAATCGCATCGGAGGATTTACAAGCTGTGCGAAGCAGCCGCTGGTTTGCGCCCTTGTTGGGCCGGCGCTGTTCAGGGAATCTGGCAGACTGACTTTCCAATTACAGACGATTGCCTTGTGATGAAAACAGAGACGCGGGGAGGTTTAACGATGTGACAGGGGAAGCTGGTGCCAGGAGGCCTCGTTCCAACACTTCTCCCTCCTCAAATAACCGCCTGTCTCACGAGTGGGCGGGGCACTGAGACAGAACGTTCAATCCGAGACGAGCCTTCCAACGCGGTGACTGTTCCGGAACAGGGCAGGGGAGGGTCCTGCCGCAGCTGTTTTCTGATTGGACCTTAGGCAGACGGAGAGAGGCTGACAGGCGCGAGCCATCAGGCTTGATCTCTCTCAGGTGAGGTTCCGTATGTCTGTTTGTCCTGGGGGGAGAGAGAGAGAGAGAGAGAGAGAAAATACAAACAGTTATTAACAGAGAAATGACACAAGGAGTGAAGTCTTTGCACATTCACACACTCGCCGCATGCGTGTACACACACACGCACCTGTCGCACACTCGCATGCATGCACACGTGCACACAAACACACACTCACACACACATACACACACACACACACGTGCACACAAACACACTCACACACACACTCACACACACACGTGCACACAAACACATACACATTCACGTCACGCACACACACAACTTCCACAAGCACGCATGCACACGTGCACACAAACACAAACTCACACACACATACACACGTCACGCACACACACCTGCCACACGCACGCACACGTACACAAACACACACTTACACACACACACAAGCACGCATACACACATGTGCACACAAACACACACACACACAGCAGACTCTGTACAGTAGGTTGTATAGTAAGTCTCACTCTTCATATGAAATTCAACGCATCAGCCTTGCTCATTACTATTCCCCACACAGCCAGCTCCGTACCCCCCTGCATCTCCCCCCCAGCCCCCTGACCCCCGCACCCTTCCCACAGTAGAGTGCGAAGCGTAGGTTTCAACAGCTCCCTAATTATGACTGTGTGAAACTCCCCCCCTCCCCCCACAATCCATCCATCAGACATCACTCTAAACAACCCGGGCCTGCGAGGCTTCCCATTGGCTGAGGGAACAACAACATGAAGTGGGCTTGTGGGGATGGTGGGCATGGGGGGGGGTTCATGGGGGTGGGAAGGATAAGATGGAGGAGGATAAAGCAGTAATAAAATGGCTCTCTCCGTGCCCCCCCCCCCCCCCCGCCACCGCCCCGCTACGCCTCCGGGTCTTATTCATTTAATTGGCCGGAAATTGAATTCAAAAGCGGCTCACGGCGAGCGCAATATCCCAGAGTCAGGAGGGCCGGCGCGGGCCTTCCGGAACATTCTCTCGCTCCCGCCACCGGGCCCGTGAGCCCGAAGCTGGGCCAAGCAAGGGATGCCTCCGGCTAAAAAAATAATAATAACAATAATCATGTTTTTAATAAACTTTCGCTCTGAAACTGGAGAGGGTTCTACTGGAATCTACCGGAGAGGGGGAACTCGCAAACGAGACCTGTGTTACGCCGGTCGTCGCTTTCTCCCCCACACACTTGCTCCTACCCAGAGGGGGTACCGCTCAAAGAGTAAATGACGTTTTTACCATGCACTAAACCCACTCTATCCCTCAGCGATAGAGAACATTGTGATCACTGTTTATGCTGTGGTGGATCATGTCATCTTCTTGACTCCACTCTGCTACCGAAGCACGTGGAGGAAAGGAGGGGAGGAAAGGAGGGGAAGAGACGAGTTTGAAGCCGCCTTCACCAGTACAGTTCTGTGCACTTCGCTCGTCTCCTCCCATATTGGGGACACCAGAGGGAGGGAGGACACAAAGATCGGTTTCTGGGGCACAGAGGACACGAGCTGGCAGTGCAGGAAAGGAGGATACTTTTTTTGTATTGTGACACACCCCCCCCCCCCCCCTTCCCTATCCTCAAGGGGTACGTGAGGCCTGGATTTCACCCTTATTTAGGTCTTAACTGTTCCCCAGACTCAGGGGCGGAGCTAGCCTGTCATACATACATACGGGAGCAAGGCATGATGACAAATAGAGTGTCACGCATAGAATAACACAGAAACACAATCGTTAAAGACAACATCACGCAGCCTGATTAACTGAGAAATATTCAAACTTTCAGCATTGTATAATCAGCATAATATGATCAGACACATTATATATTATATAATATTAATATATTCTTATTTAACATGCTGCTCAGTTATTGCAACTTACTACATGTTAAGTCTATTTTGGTACTAGGCCCTATCATATATGGGTGCCCCATGCACTAATTCATCTGCCAGACCAGCTATCCAAACCTCATTCAGTGCACATTCATGGATCATGACAAAACCACACCTTGAATCTCACACAGTGGTATTGTAAAACGGATTATATCTTATTTCTTTACTTTACTTCACTGCCATTTATCAGACGCTCTTACTTACAACACAAAAAACACCCGTGCAAAGATCAGGGGCGCAGGTGCAGTAATTCCCCAGGGGAGGGAGAGGGGGGGGGGGGGTTACTAAAATCCTGAGAGAAGCAGCAAGTGCAAGAATCCCAGAGATAATTCCAGTCGCCAGCCTCAGTTGGAATCTAGCAGGAACCAGCTTCTGCTCCAGCTGGATGCCATCTGGAATCTGGTGACGGTCTGTGGCCTGCATGCCAAGCTGTAGCGCCAGCTAGAGCTGGTCTTGCCAGCGCGGCTGCTTGTCTCAACCATCTTGTTGCCGGCATGACCATCTTCAAACCGGCTTCAATCCTGCGAGAACCACCTTAAAGCCAGCAGGACCATCTTAAAACCAGCAGGACCATCTTAAAACCAGCAGGACCATCTTAAAACCAGCAGGACCATCTTAAAACCAGCAGGACCACCTTAAAACCAGCAGGACCATCTTAAAACCAGCAGGACCATCTTAAAACCAGCAGGACCGTCTTAAAACCAGCAGAACCACCTTAAAACCAGCAGGACCATCGTAAAACCAGCAGGACCACCTTAAAACCAGCAGGACCACCTTAAAACCAGCACGACCATCTTAAAACCAGCAGGACCATCTTAAAACCAGCACGACCATCTTAAAACCAGTCTGAAGCCAAGCTGAGATTTACACCAGGGAAGGCAACCCTCAACTGTCAAACATATCAGCTACCCTTCTCAACGTTAAAACTAAGCTATATAAACAGGAATAAAGCTACTATAATGAGCACTGAACTACAACATGTAAACAAGAAGACCAAAGGACTGCAGGCTCGGAAAAACAGAGAAGTTACACGCAACAAAGTGTTGGGAGCAGGAGCCAATTTATGCCCTCATCCTGTGTTTCAAGATGGCCGACATCTAATCGAATGCTCTAACTGACCAACTGCATGCTGACTAACCAAAACAAAACACAAAAAAAAAAAACAAACAAACTCACGTACACTTCATTTCTCTCACGTAAAAAATGTATTAATACTGACCTCTGCCTGACCCTGTTCTTGGAAGTGCGATTGTCATGCGGGCCGCGAGCAGCAGTGCTGACGGACTGACAGGTTGACGGATGCGCTGAATGCGTGTGAGGGCCTGTCGCAGATTGGTCTCATAACCTGCAACCTTCTGCGAGTCCTCTTCGCTGTGCCTACTTCATTAGGGACCCCACAGATTTACGGGGTCCATTCAAGCAGTTCCGGGCATTCGGTAATTGAATTGAACGCATATCCTCCTAAGATTCAGCAATGCGTTTAATGTAGGGGACACGAGTCTGTGGTCCGGCGTTCTACTATGCTTTCATCTGCCCTACAAGGGACATTCAATTGTGTCAAAAATAATGAAATACATTTGAAGTGTCTACACAGGAGGCTATGCAGTCTTATCACTATGCAGTAAAAATATATTTTCAGACATGGAATATGCTGGCCTTCTGCAAAACGGCTGAAATATGGAATGCATTGCCATTTGTTTCCTGAGTGAACTGTGCATATCCAAAAGAACATATTGCTAATTACATTATTTAGTAAAAATAACAATATAACGGCTTGCTCTGGAATACGTTTGACTCCACAGATGTTTGAGGAAGTGTAACAACTCATCGGATTTAAAAGGTTGTGCAGTAGGCCTATATTTTGTTTATGGCTTTGTGCTAATGGATTGGTTTAATTTGAACATGGAGGGGCACTATTTCCAGCAACCCCCCCCCCCCCCCTTCAGACTTGCGAGAGCTTCAGGCACCAAGAAGCACAGCTGAAGCTCAGTGGTGGCTTTGGAAAAGCAGTAAGTGCTGACTATTTCAACTACGCTACGTACAGCTACTTTTTTTATTCAAGCCATGCTAGCACAGCCATAGAAAAGCAGCTATTTTAATTGACTTGAAATACCGCAGTTACACCACAGCTAACACTAGCCTACCATACCACAGTTAATGTCAGCCTCCTATATCGCAGCTAATGCTAGTCTCCTATACCACAGCTAACACTAGCCTTCTATACCACAACTAACACTAGGCTCCCATACCGTAGCTGACTGCTAACCTCCTATACCACAGCTAACGCTAGGCTCCTGTACTACAGTGTACATATGTACCCTGTAAAGAGTTGAATTTACACTGGTCATTCTACTGTGCAGCCTCTTACACCACAGCTAAAGCTAGTCCCTATATTCTGAACCTGCCCCCCCCCCCACCCCCCCATCCCCCCACCCCACCAGGGAGCCAGGGACGGCGCTATGAGTGTTAGGGAACTTGACAGAACAGCAAAAGCACTTACCCCAGGCCCGCTGAGGTTAAAGCAACCTGTCACACACAACAAGCTCGCCGCATGTAGACAGGAGTCCCCCCGCGCCCCTCCGCGCCCCCCCCCAATTCCTACCTCCCTGGTGCGGCCTGACCTTACAAGCACAGCACAGCGCAGGCCTGTTGGAATGAGAGCTCTTTAATTGCCCGAGTTAGCGCGCTAATTACGGTCTCGTTCTCAGCGTGCGGCCGGCTGTGCGGTTTCGACGCACACCTGGCGGAAGAAGTTCGCGGCAGGTGACGGCACACGCGAGCACGCGGAGGGAATCTCCAGCGTTAGAGAGCCTCGCTCGTGAAAAACCTCAACCCCCCAAGGCCCCCCCAGCCCCAATCTCCCCCCCCGAACACGAAAAAACAACATCCTGACCGCTGACCACAAGAGACTGCCGTCAGCTGCAGGGCCCTGGTGAATTAACCTCACAGCACTGATCCTGCTATTAATGCCAGGGTTTGACAGGTATTTCTTTAATTAGCCTGCTTGTTCGTTCATTCATTTTTCAAAGTGACATATCGTGCCTTCGTACATTGTTGCTTTAACTCCCTTGGTTGGTCACAGAGCTTATATAATTTTTCAAGAAATTTGATTTAAAAAAAAAAACAAACAGAAAAGCAAACCAAATAAAAAACAAAAAATAAAAACCCACCAGCTCATAGTAAATGGTTAATGAGGAAATGCTACAGGATAATTATATAAATATTTTCATAAATAATTAGCGGCAAGAACAAAGGAGAAACAACGCAACACGCGTGTGTCCTTGGTGCAGAGGTAAGAAAACGAGTCTTCAGGGGAGCAATTTTAAGCAACTAACTAAGCAGGTTTATGGCTATTTGGCCATAAATAACGGATTGTTGAACCGGAAATCTGTTTGGGGGTTTAATTATTCGTGCGTGGAGCTGCAGTCACACCTTTCCAGGTGCGAACTGCGCCGTGATTCCACCGCGCAGGATTCCGCTCGGGTGAGCCAATCGGAAAGCTCAGGCACATTCGGCTGAACGATGATTGGCAGAGTGGCACGCCGTTGCCGTGCCAGCACAATCTCCCTGGCATCCTCGGGGCACGGAGGAAGGGGACGGAGAGAAAAAAGTCGAGCGTGTATTTATTTGAAGAACATTTTAAAAAGCCAGGTTGAGTGGGATGTTATTTTGCAGTTAAAAAAAGAAAAGTCATTAGCAAATCATTATCTTTTATTCATGTTTTTGCAGCTGGCCTTTTTTAAAATTAGTTTTTTATTTTATTATTTTATTTTATTTTTTTTAACGAAATGGACAATCCAAAATGGATGTGTCTTTGCTTGCTATTCAAGCTCCATCTTGAAAACCATCGCATGCATATGATAATGCAGAGCTTTGAAGAACGGAGATAATTCTGCTCTTTCCGTGCGGCTGCTCGAAAATTCATAGCACAGTTTTCTCAGTAATTTAAAATTTGCAGGGTTTCAGGGGACATTTAATGGGATTCAGCCACCCAGAGAAAGAGCGAGAGAGAGAGAAGGAGAGAGATATTAATTAACGATTAATTAACGACCCTTAATCAATAGAGCCTAGCGTAAGTACCACAGTTGTTTGTGCTGTGGCAAAACTTTGATCAAGTGGTTTCTTATTTTTGTTTGTTTCTGGCAAAACTTTTTAATGCCTTCTGACAGAGTAAGAGAGATAGAGAGAGAGAGGAGAACAGAGAGAGGGGAAAGAGAGAGCGAGAGAGAGAGAGAGAGAGAGAGAGAAGGGAAGGAGAGAGAGAGGGATGATAGGGAGAGGAGAGAGAGAATAAGTGAGGGGGGTAGGGTGTGGACTGAAGACAGAAAGCTTTCACCTTTGCATGTTTAACCCTGAATGTCTTTTTTATATAATTGTTTGCTTAAATTCTGTTTTCTGTTGGGATGAGTGTTGTGTTTGTGTGTGTGTGTGCAGGTGAGTGTGTGTGTGTGTCTGTGTGTCTGTGTGTGGGAGAGAGGGAAGGCTGCTCATGTTGTTGTTAATGTTATCTATGACATTAGCTCAAGTATTCACTGCTTTGACAACACAAATTATCTTGTCAAGCAAATAAAGCATACCTAAATCTGAATTTCCAATAGAGAGGGAAGCATTTTAGCAGAGAATGCATGAGCACTCATTCCACACAGCATTCATTCCAACAAAAACAGAATTTACACAAACAATGACATAACAAATGGTGTGCAAGCCTCATAAACACACACTGACACTCTCTCTCTCTCTTTCTTTCACACACACACACACACACACGCGCGCGCAATGCATACACACAAACACACGCACACACACGCAATGCATACACACACAAACACACACACATTCGAACACAGCTGCTTTGGTCATTGCGACACGTTGGCACGTGAAATTATACACAGACAGGTGGAGCCAGCGTCCTTTTGAGCATCCAAACAGGCCACCCGTCACCGGTCCACCCTGACAGGTGAACGTAGGGGGGGGCCAGATGTTGCTCCTGCCAGTTTTACCCCGAACGCGGGTGGCTTATTAGCTGATTGTAATGCACTTGTAATGAACAATAAGCCCTGTCATGCCGTGCCAGCATTTTCCTTTGTTGGTTCTGGACTGAAACATCGCAGGACTACCAGCCTCCCAATTGAACACCTGCGGCCCGTAATCTAAATCTGTCCCTGGCTTGAGCCAGGCTGTCCTTAAACACTACACAGCCTGAAAACTACTGGACCGCACAGGCCTGCCGTCAGATCCCATGTGAGAACTTGCGTGTAAATGGTGCTATATGACAGTAAGGGTTGATTGATTGATTGATTGATTGGTTGTTAGATTGATTGACTGAAGAGTGCAATGTTGTATCACTCTTCATGACACGGTGCTTGCTCCACCTATCAGAGGCAGTGAAAAGCTGAAGTGAGCCACAGCAGCCGTTAGGATCATGTCACAGGCATGATTGCCATCTCTGAGGTCAAGGGTCAAGGGTCAAGGGTCGTGTGGGATTTATCTGCCGGAGCAACCTGTTGCCGGGCACGATCCATTCCAGAGCAGGGTCATACATTTACCCTGACAAGACCATACAGTTTCACACACACACACACACACACACACACACACACACACACACACACACACACATACTCACACACACACACACACACAACTCACACACACACCTCTACAACACATCACAACCTCACACACACACACATCAACACACACACACACATACTTCTATCCACAACATCCTCTCACACTAACAGACACACAACTACACACACACACCACCCTACTCAAGCACGCACACAACTATTCACACATATCACACACACACACACACACACACACACACACACACATACTCAAACACACACACACACACACACACACACACACACACTCACACACACACACACACACACACACACACACACTCACACACACACACACACACACACACACACACACACACACACACACACACACACACACACACCACACACACACACACACACACACTCACACACACATACTCACACACACACACACACTCACATACTCACACACACACACACACACACTCACACTCACACACACACACACACACACACACACATACTCACCACACACACACACACTCACATACTCACACACACACACACACACTCACACACACACACACACACACACACACACATACTCACACACACACACACACACACACACACTCACACACACACACACACACACACACACACTCACACACACACACACACACACACACACACACACACACACACACACTCACACACACTCACACACTCACACACACACACACACACACACACACACACACACACTCACACACACACACACACACACACACACACACACACACTCAACACACACACACACACACACTCAACCACACACACACACACACACACACACACACACTCACACACACACACACACACACACACACACACACACACACACACACACACACACACACATACTCACACACACACACACACACACACACACACACATACTCACACACACACACACACACACTCACACACACACACACACACACACACACACACACACGAACTCACACACACACCTGGCTGTACTCCTTAAGCTCTAGTTTAAGAGCCTTGCACACAGCTCTTAAACATGTGGAAAATGCACACAATTACTTCTGAATCTCAGAACATCCTGCTTTCAGGGAGCTATGAATGGAAGCAATGAAAGTGTGAATAATGCCCGGACTTTTGCCTTAAAGTCAAGGTCATTCGTGTTATTATTCAAGGTTATTCAAAAAGGTTATTTTTCACACTCCAAGAGAAGGGAGGAATGGGTAAGACAACAAAAAAAAACAAACAAATAATATTTAATAGGGTGGAAAACGGTAAACCGGTTGTCACACGGTAAATTTTACAGCCAGCTCTGGAATGGCAGTTTTTCATAACTCTGTCTCGCTCACAGCTGTGGGAGAAGAGCTTGTGCCTGAAAACTGTTTTCCTCTCACCAACGCCAACGCAATCAGAGATATTCCTTCGGAGAGAGAGAAATAGAAAGAGAGAGAAAAGCGAAAGAGGTAGAGAGATAGTGAGAGAGAGAGAGAGAGCGAAAATAGAGCAAAGGAGTGGAAAGGGGTGAAGAAGATTTCGCTGTAAGGGAGAAATTGACCTTGTGATAGCTTTCACTTTGGGGAAAATGATTTCTCTTTCTTCTCTGTGTGATTACTGCGGAATAAAGAAAATAAAAGTAGATGGCTGGTGGCTGATTTGGTTCGGTGTTGGCCACAGGAGGAAAAGGGGGGTAGGGGCTGGGGGACGGCAAGTGAATTAAATTCAATTTATACAAAAAGCGAAGAAGATGAGATTTTTTTTTGTGGCAAATGGCTCGGGGAGCGGAGCACTGGACGTGACCGGGGTGCGATGACACTGCCTGGAATCTGAAGCTCCGAGGAAAAGGGGTGCGTTCATGCCAAAGCAGTACATTTACTGCACCTGTACCTGCCTCAGCCTTTTTTTTTTTTTTACAGGATACAATGAGCAGCAACGTCCTGCGGTTCTGATCAGCGATGTGGGTGATGCTGTTCAGAGGGGTTTACCTGCATTAATAACATCACAATGCAAGGCCTACAAAATCTCATGGTCCCCCTCCCCCCCAGAGAGCTTGCAATATTCTCATAAGCCTCCAAAATGTATTTTTTGACTACTTGCTGTGCTACTTTATGTATATTTTTTTTAAACAAGATTCAAAACGTTTTTTTTTTTTTTTTTGGGGGGGGGGGGTGGTTTAGCTTTATTGGAGAGCACAGGGTAGACAGACAGGAAGTATGGGGAGTGAGAGACATGCGACAAAGGTGGCCGTGGCCGGATTCAAACCGGCAACACCGCGGCGCACAGCGAACGTGTGGCTGGTGCCCCACAGGCTATGCCACAAGAGGGCCCCTTCAGCCAAGTGCAGCTGCAGCCGGAGAAGCATTAGCGGCTAACGGCTACGGGTAGCTGCAGAAGCACGAAGCCTGATTTACACTTTGTCGCACGGCCATTCCAACAAGTGTCGTGCGACAGAAAGACAAAAAAAATAGTGTGAAATTAAAAAGAAATAGGGGAGGAATTAATTTTATACCTACTTTTGTTTAAGAAAAATTGACGCAAACAGAAAAAAAGAAGGCGGGATTAACTGAGATTAACTGGATTTCAGATTAACTGAAAATAATGACGTATCCATGACAACGAATTGCGGCATTCCGTTCGGCTGGCCAATCAACACTGCGACAAAGCACGAAGTTCTGCGACGTAACAAAGTTCTAGTGGTGTGCAACGTTGAAAACCCGTCATTTCTGTCACGCGACGCTCGTAGAAAGGGTCGTGCGACGAAGTATAAATCAGGCCGTGCTCTGGTTCCTGACCTCAGGGCGTGCATCTAACAGACTACGATTACTGCGCCCCCCACACTGTCCTACTGTAAGCCAGGGTGGCGGGGTAATAGAGTTTGCCCCACACTGTCCTACTGTAAGCCAGGGTGGCGGGGTAATAGAGTTTGATCTCCCATGGTGCTCTGGGACAGCTGATGATGTAATTACCCCGAGGACTCAAGCAGTACCTTACGAGGCTTTCAATTTTTTCAATTTAATTGCATTTTTATTGGCATGAAATACAAACGTACTTATTGCCAAAGCATACATATATAATATGTAAAATAATAATAATATTAAAATAATAATGGTAAATGTAACAATATATACAAATAACAGCATATACAATAACAGCAACAGAAGCAAATCAATAAATATGTACAATGTTTATATGGGGTGGGTGGTCACTCACTGTCCCTCAGGTTATGGCAGGCTGAAATGAACTGTGCCGCAAATGAGGCTTTTCACTCATCAGTCCCCACGCACCTGCACATAATGAACGCCCGTTCTTTTTTTTTTTTTGGGGGGGGGGGGGGACGGACCGTTTGCTCGTAACAGACGAAGGCCTAGGTCTGAAATTGGCGAACGATCGCCCTCTTTATTTTCATCAGGGGGGCCAAGGCAAAAATAAACACTCCGCCAGCCGCCATCTGACAGGAAGGCAGCGCGGCGAGCGGCGATCGGGAGGACGATCGCTCAGAGAGATGAGATTACTCCCAGAACACGACTGGCCCTGAGACACAGACACACACGTGGCCCTGGCCCTGGCTCCGGATCAGGCAGAAATGAGATCAGCGTGTCTGTGTTGTGTGAGTGTGTACAGGTGTGTGTGTGTGTGTTTGTGGATAGGTGTGTGTGTGCGTGCGTCTGGGAGATTGTACGCATGTTTATGTGTGAGTGAGTGAATGTGTGTGTGTGTTTGTGAGTGTGCACAGGTGTGTGTGTGTGTATGTGTGCGTGTATGTGTGTGTGAGATTGTATGCATGTTTATGTGTGTGTGTGTGTGTGTGTGCGTGTCTGTGTGTGTGTGTTTGTGCACAGGTGTGTGTGTGTAAGTGTGTGAGTGAGGGAATGTGTGTTCATGTGCATGTGTGTGTGTATGTTTATGGCTGTGTGTTTGTGTGTGTTTGTGTGCGCATCTAAGACGGAACTAGAGATAGAGACAGAGGAAAATACAACTCTGAATACAGAGTCTCAGTGCTGGACTGACACCCATGACAGGCTCCACTCCAGCGAACCTCTCCAATCACTCAGCTGACTGCAGTAGATCACTCAGTGTCACAGAGACCAGATCAGTGGTTCCTAAAATTTTGGTCAGGCCCCACTTTGGTTCTCTTTCCCTCCCCCTAGGGGCATGCCACCCCCCTTCCACACCCCCCACCCCCACCTTGGAAATCACTGAACTAGACTCTACATATATTTTTGAGTACCATGTGGGGCGTTGCCATCATGCTCTCGAACCGTGTCCCTAACCTAAACGTCTTCAGCAAAATACGCAGCTGCACGTATTAATACTGTCCTCTAAAAGCTCGGCCACTTGCCATGGATTGCAACCTCTGTCAAAAAAAGTAAAACTTACAGGACCTTTTTAAAGAAGATAAAGATGCATGCGAACAGGACCTCGTGTTCCCAGGCGTTTGCAAATGGAAAGACAAAATCACCTTTATTCCTCCGGGGCCACCTCGTGTCTGTTACACCACAACAGGAAATTACACCCCCACCTGAACCCCACCCCCCTCCCCCAACCCCAAGCCCGACTCCACCTGCCCCTGTTTCTGGAAAGAGGTGAACATCTGGCACCGTTCCTGCTACTGGCATTAAAGGACTGTCACTCACATAGCCCCGCCTCTCCAGCCCCTATGATGTCATAATGCAGATTTTGGCAACAACGCTTCCTGACAGCACGTCCAATGACAACTCTATTTTCTGCCCCATTGTTATTTATGCAGCGTTTTTTCGTTTTTTTTTTTTGGACACGCTTTTTTTTTTTTTGCTGAAAATTAACAGGCGTGCGGAAGAGGGTTGAATTAGTAATTTTTGAAAGTCTCTCGCCGGCAAATGTTTGGGATGTCGCCATGTCTCTGCGACATCACTTGACCTAACTCCTCTCCCGGGGTGGGTTATGAAGGAGGAAGGGCTTTGCAGCTCTCTGTGTGACTGTGAGCACTACCTGAATCGAGGAGGGGGGGAGGGAGGTTAAGGTTTGGCTGTCAGATCTGGGGGGAGTAAACATTACACCCCTCCATAACCTAAGGACCCAACAGCAATGAGAAAAGGGAGGTGGGTGGGGGTGTGGGGGACAAACACAGGCAGCCTCACTGTGCCTCGACACACAGCCCAGCCGTTCGCGTCTGCTGTCTGCGGCCGTACCACGGCGTGTAATTAATGATGGCGCCGATAAAAAAAAAAACTAAACAAGACGGAGCAGCGGAAATGAAAGAGAAGGATGGAAAAAAACAGCCCGTCTGTCCATCCGTCCGTCCGTCCGTCAGTCTGTCTGTCCGTCTAGGCGGGGTGATCGGGGAGAAAGCGTTCTGGCACTGCTCGCTTGCATTAGAGCGAAAATCGGTCGCCATGGAGATTTGTCTGACCACCCCCTTCCCCCACCCACCACCCAGCCCCCAACATGAACACTGGTTTGTCCCGTCCATACACGCAGTCCCCAACCCCCCCACCCCTCCACCGCCCCGCCCCACCTCCCCCCCCCCGCCCCGCCCCGCCCCGCCCCGCCCCGCCCAACCCCCCATGCCCCCCCCCGGGGACGGCGTGACTTCTGCCTCCTCTCGGCCCTCCCCCTCCACACAGCCAGACAGGGCTAATTAATTAGTCTAATTAATCTGACTAATTAGTTTAGCTGGAATGAGCCTCCGGCATCCGTCACCTACTCAGGAGGGATCTTGGCCGCCGTTGATCGAACGCTCGTGCGAACATCGAGCCGCTCCGGCCAATCGAGCCGCTCCGGACAATCCACAATCGAGAAGCCAAGGCCCGTGGTCCGAGGTCCTCAGAGCGGGGATGCTGATTTAGGAGATCGATATTCACGAAGCGCCTCAGAGATCATTTATTTGACCTTTCGCGCCAACCGGGTGGGTCAATTGAGAAAGCCTCAGTTTTCTCTGGCAGTTGACACCCGGAGGAATCAAAGTGGGTGGGAACACAAAAAGAGACTGTCTAGCCAATCAGATGCCGGTGCTGATTGAGTGGCCAGACGGTGGGGGACGCAGGGTGGCTGTGTAGCGTAATCGGTTGGAGAACTGAGCTCACTACTTAGAAGTTGCCAGTTTGACACCCAGGCAGTTGGTAGCACTGTCGCCTCACAGCAAGAAGGCCGTGGGTTTCGAATCTCGGCTTGGGGCCTTTCTGTGTGGAGTTTGCATGTTCTCCCCGTGTCCGCGTGGGTTTCCTCCGGGTACTCCGGTTTCCTCCCACAGTCCAAAGACATGCAAGTAGGCCGATTGGAGACCCTAAATTGCCCAGAGGTATGAGTGTGTGAGTGAATGGTGTGCGTGCCCTGCGATAGATGGGCAGCTGGTCCAGGGTGTATTCCTGCGTCTCGCCCAATGCATGCTGGGATAGGCTCCAGCACCCCCTGCAACCCTGCTCAGGATAAGCAGGTATAGATAATGGATGGATGGATGGATATATACAGCAGTATAAATGGATGCTATGAGCCACAGGCCCTGATGGTTTTTGTTGCTGCTCAGCGCTTAATTGATCAACTAAAGCGGTCGATTACACATTTATCGCACATCACCCGGTTTCTCGGGTCTGAAATGGTTGCTCTTATTGCGGTGAAAACAAAACACCGGCAGAACCTGCGGCTCTCCGGGACCAGGAATAAAAAGCACTGCCTCCCTCCAAGCCACTGGGTTTCCATTAGAGTGAGAGGTGCACAACCTGAGCTGATCCATTTCAGGATTTTGTGCCAACTTCGGCACTTAATTATTTAATTCGCTCAATCGTAGCTCGATCTGACATTTGTGTCAGCACCAGCTACGGCCACACAGACTGCAAGTGTACCCTAAAAGATGTTACTGTGCTCGAGTACAGGAGTGAACCAGCGTAGTTCATAGAGCTGTCAGAAAATGAACAGTAGGGTAACTGGTTGGAACAAAAACCACCTCGCAGGCTGGCCCTCCGGGACCGAAGTTGTGTGCACCTGCATTTAGAGGGATTCAGCAGACAACCTTGTCCATGAGTTACACAAGCTTGCACATTTTTATGCAATATCCATTTCACAAAGCTGGATATAGACTGAAGAGATCTCAGCTGGGTACTTGGCTCAGGGGTACAACAGCAACATTCTACAGTGGAATCGAAGTCAGAACCATTAAGTTACAAGCCTAACCGTTATACAATATTGCCACCCACATGAGAAGGGTACAGTGTGGTACACAGTGTGATATAGATATCCAGGAACTGGGTTGGGCAGCTCTGCTCTAGCTATTAAATGAGGTGTGCTTTGTTAGGGTTGGAGTGAAAACCTACAAGACTGTAGATCTCCAGGAACAGGGGTGGGCAACCCTGTTCTAGATGTTGAATGAAGTGTCATGTGTTACGTTTGAAGTGAAAACCTATAGAACGGTAGATCTTCAAGAACAGGGTTGGGGCAGTCCAGCTCCAGCTGTTGAATGAGGTGTGCTTTGTTAGAGTTGGAGTGAAAACCTACAAGACGGTAGATCTCCAGGAACAGGGTTGGGCAACCATGCTCTAGTTCAGGGATCAGCAACTCACGGTCCACGAGGGCCGAGAGCTGCTGGTTTCCCACCCTCCCTTTGCTTGGGAGTCAGGTGTGAAGACAGTCTGGCCAATCAATAGCACTAATTACCCGGGAGAAAAGAAAACCAGGGCTGGATTTGGATTTGAGGGCCAGAGTTGATGATCCCTGCTCTCGTTGTCGAATTGGTTGTTGCTTTGTTAAGAGTGAAACCCTGTGGGATGGTAGATCTCCAGGAACAGAGTTGGGCAGCACTGTTTGAGAGGGTAAGAAGATGCACTGTCCCTTTAAGACTCAGGTAAGGCTTACCTGACAGGGGAAAAAGTCATTATTTAGAGTAGAGGTAGCCAACAAGGGCCGCATCTATTTCTGGTTTTCATGCCAACTTCTGGCCATAATTACCTAATTAACCCTAAACTTAGCGCCATCTCACATTTCATCTACATTTCTTAATAAATGCATGAACGACAGCCAAAGACTGTTGTCTTGTGTTTCTTTATGAAACATTTTACTGTGATCTAATCTATGGGTGAATGAGTGTTGGCGTCTACAGCCAGTGAGCTCATTACATGGGTTAATTGGTGGAAACAAAAACCTGGACATAGACACCGGACCTCCAGGACTGGAGTTGCCCAAACTTGATTTAGAGGGCAAGAAGATGGCCGCTCGAGCACAGCAAAATGGCTGCCGGTAGCTGTGGACTAGGAACAGCCCCCATCTGATTCTGATGTGGCTTTCCTTGGTGGAAATCTAATGAGACCCCGACTGGAATGCAGAGATGGTGAGCTTGTGTATGTTTTTTTAATATCTTTTTGCTGGGGAGTTTAGCTTACACTTTTTGTTGTTGTTGTTGATGCCTTTTGATGGGGATTCTTACTTCTGATTACTTGGAGAAACAACTTAATTTATTTTTTGTCCTGGATGTTGAACTCCTGGTGAGAGGAGGTGGGGGCAGTGGGGTAATGGATGGACAATGGCTTTAGCGTGAGAATGTATTATTCTATTTCATTTTTTGTTCTTTTAGGGTAGGGGGTTCTGAATCTTTCTCCAGGAAGGGCTTTGATACTGCGCCAGCAGCTACACACCTGATTCTGCTAATCAGCCTCTAGAGTCTTTGCTAAGGGCCTTGACTGGCAGAATCAGGTGTGTAACTGCTTGGTTGAAACAAAGGCCTGCAGCCACACCGGGCCTTCCTGGATAAGATTGAGGACCCCTGTTTTGGAGAATACACTTTCTCTTCGGTCTCATCTCCACCTGCGCTGCGTTCGCTAACCTTGCATTTACCGGTCTATTGTTATGCCTGTCAATGCTGAGACTGTTGCTATTCCTGTGCTATTATTAATGTGCCTGTACTTGGTTTAGCGTTGGGTTCATACTGCTGCAGTGATCAAGCTATTTTTGAACTCGTATGTTCTAACTTTCTTCTCACATGTTGTAGGGGGTGATTTTTTATAAGAGGATTTCTAGGAATGGGTATCGTTTAGATTTTGCCGATACTGATGGGAAAAAGATACTTTTAAAAGGGTGCCGCTGCCTAAATTGGCACCTTCTTTAAAACAAAGAGAAATTGACGACAGTAAAGAGTGTTGTTTATTGTAAAGGCTAAGAAATTGAACAATTTACTTGTTTTATTTAATTGGTTGAATTACTAGGCCTGTGGCACCAAAATCTATGTCGTGGTTTGGTCTGGTAGGTACCGGTGGTATGAGAACCAGAGCCATAGTGGTACTGGGTTTTAGTACCCAAGCCTGATGTCTTCTGGGGCAAAAAAAAAAAAAAAAAAGACCAGAAAGAGAATTGACGTAGAAGCAATTCCCCCCCCCCCCTGTCCATATTCTAACTCTGGGGTCTCAAACTCCAGTCCTGGAGGGCTGCAGCTTCCAATTAAGTCACTGATTGGCTGCCGATTTCCTTTCAATCAGCAGCCAATGTAGGCCTTGGAAACGAGGAGCGCAGACTCTTTAGCCAATCAGTGACTTAAACAAAGCAAACGAGGAGCGCAGACTCTTTAGCCAATCAGTGACTTAAACAAAGCAAACGAGGAGCGCAGACTCTTTAGCCAATCAGAGACTTAAACAAAGCATTAACATGCAGGGGCACATCGAAAATCAGCAGACACGGTTGGCCGTCCAGGATTTGTGTTTGAGATCCTGGTCCTCACTCAGCAGTGCTGAGACACTGTGTTTAATATGGGTCCTGATGTATAGCTATAGGTATGTTGATGGGGCTAGGGTTCAGCTGATTGGCCGAAGGAGCCGTGGGAGGCCCCGCCCCCCTGGTAGTATCTGGGCAGAGGGACCTCAGGGCTGTTTTCAGGGGTTCAGATTGAATAAATCTGTATCTGGTTTGGAATCTATGGTTTTGAGGTCATGGGGGGGGGGGGGGTCAGGTCTAGCAAGCGGCAAAAGTTTTTAAAAACCCAACTGCCAACAATTTCTTTACGTTTTTTGTTTTTTTCAAACGTTGCAAGTGTCCCGTTGAAAGTAACCGAGGCGGTTTCTACGACCGCGTCCCGTGCAGATCAACCAGGAACGTTCCAGGAAGCGGTTTTTAAAAAACTCAGGAGCTGCTGCAGCTGCTGGATTCCCAGGCGAGCCCCTGCCTGGTGCACCTTTTGAGCAAAAGGTTCTTGGGCTGGAACTGCTTCAGTAAACATCCAGCTGGATAAAGAGACTGAGCAAATAAGCAACCTGCGTATGTCGCTGGGGGCGAGGGAGTACGCGATGCCCAGCGCCTCAAAACGAAACCTTTACTTGTTTTATTAATAGCAACATGATTAATAATGCGGGACATCAGGATGAAGAGGTAAACGCTGAATTAGGACAGGTGCAGGTGAACCGGGCCCCGGAGTGCCGGCGATGATTTTTGTTTCGCCTGAGCTTGATCACGGGAGTCTGATGGATTATATTTATTTGATTTTGTTTACACTCTGTTAATACACAAAGAGAGCCCTGATGAGATTGCCATCGCTTTCTCAACACAGGGGGCTTGGTCAAGGAAGAAACATGTACACATACAAATATACAAGCGTATGCAAAAAATTTAAACGAGAATACAATCAAATAAAAACAGGTATGCCTATTCAGTTACGGCTGTAACATTTTAACGTTTTTAACTTCACAACCGAAATTACCCCGGTTCACTTTTATCGTTTCCTTTAACGCGTTCCTGACTGATACCGAGGTTCGTAATAATTAAACGCTGTCTCGCCAGCTTCAGAACACGGCCTGGATACTTCAACACGTAGCAGCTTGTCTGAGCGAAGCTGAACATTAGCAACATTCCCGATTTAAAGGAGAACACTGGTTGAGCGGAATGTTTTCCGTTAATTCGCTCGTAAATTAAACCAGGCCAACGAACCGATAATTAATTAAGAGCCGCCGTTCTAACAATCCACAATTTATTCCGTATTTAGGTTTGATCCGCAGAATACCGTTGCCATGGTTGCGCTCCCGCCCCCCGCCATGTCACTCCGTGGCACAACCCCCCGATCCCCCGCCGCTTCGAACAGAAAAACGTGCTAATTAGCGCGCCGCCGCGCTCGCGCAGCTGACTCACCAGACCGTAATCATAATGCATCACAACAATGTTAAATTAAACAATAATAGAACATCATGTATCCAAGTGGTGTATCGCATGGGCATAGTGTAGAAAAAAAAGGTTTTTACAAAAGGATTTATACACTTTCATTCATGTTTTCCACATGCTGTAGAGAAGGGCTGTCCAACGCTGTTCCTGGAGGTCTACCATCCTGTAGGATTTCAGTCCAACCCTAACAAAGCTCACCTCATTCAACAGCTAGAGCAGGACTGCCCAACGCTGTTCCTGGAGATCTACCATCCTGTAGGATTTCAGTCCAACCCTAACAAAGCTCACCTCATTCAACAGCTAGAGCAGGACTGCCCAACCCTGTTCCTGGAGATCTACCATCCTGTAGGATTTCAGTCCAAACCTAACAAAGCTCACCTCATTCAACAGCTAGAGCAGGGCTGCCCAACCCTGTTCCTGGAGATCTAACATCCTGTAGGATTTCAGTCCAACCCAAACAAAGCTCACCTCATTCAACAGCTAGAGCAGGGCTGCCCGACCCTGTTCCTGGAGATCTACCGTCCTGTAGGCTTTCACTCCAACCCAAACAAAGCCACACCTCATTCAACAGCTAGAGATCTCGTGGAGCTGCTAATTACTTTGAATCAGGTGTGTCAAATTAAGGTTGAAATGAAACACCTGCAAGATGGTAGATCTCCAGGAACAGGGGCTGGGCAGCCATGCTGTGGTACACATGATAAAATTGTAGAAATACAGAATTTTATATATGCTTTGAAGGCGAGTTCCAGGCTCTGTGTGTATGCCAGAGGTACATCGTTCATCACGGGCTGATGTATGGGCTCAGCGTAAGGGCTTCGTTTTCCTTTGGTCACCAGATCACAACGGCCCTAAAGAGCCAGATTGGGCAGCCTCGCCCCCCGCCCCCGTCCCCCGTCCCCGCCAAACACGGTGAGAGTCCTGAAGGCCCGTGATGGGCGAACATCAATCAAGTTCAGGATCCCTTACCCATAAACCCCTGCCTGCCTGTCCTGTTTATTTAGAGACCTGGCTTGGAGGCGTTTAACAAGACTGTAAAACCAAAAAAAAAAAAAAGAGCTCTTTCTTTTTTCTCTGATGTGGCTGGTTGTGCAAGGTTGATAGCAGGCGTCCACACACACACACACCACGGAATGGACAATACCCTAGCGCAAGGGGTATGCAGCCCTGTTCCTGGGGAACCACAGGGTTCTGTTGGGGTCTGTTTTCATCCTAAAATCAGCACTCGATTCTGACCAATGACACTAGACATGTAGGTGAGTTAAATGGTTTTTACATACTGTTTGTGGGTTTTTTTTATTTTTTTTTTTACATAAATTGATTTAAAAGCGCTTCTTGGAACAAACACTGGAAATAAATGTAAGCTGTATATTGTTACGATGCAGTGTATCAGATTATTATTTTAGACACTATCTATGCTAATATCCAGAGGTGGAGAGTCCAGGGCAGAGAGGTGGTTACCTAGCGATACAGTGGTGATGCGAGCAAGGTGGCCAGAGGTTATGCAGTTACTGGGACAGTCCTGACCTTTTGGGCTCCCACGTGCCGCAAGTCAGGTCCAGCATTTTAAGTAAGAAAATCCTGACATTACAGGCCTCGTTCATGTCACAGAGAACTCGCAGAGTGAGACTCACACACACACACACACACATGCGCACACATGCACACGCACACATGCACACGCACATAAATATCTAAAGGAAACATAGCCAGCTGCTGAAATCTTGAATCAACAATCATCTCTCCCAGTCAGCTACATTAACAGCATCTCCTCACCCAAATATTAGACCAACACCTCCTCACCCAGCCATTAGACCAGCACCTCCTCACCCAGCCATTAGACCAGCACCTCCTCACCCAGCCATTAGGACAGCACCTCCTCACCCAGTCATTATACTAGCACTTCCTCATCCAGTTATTAGACCAGCACCTCCTCACCCAGCCATTAGACCAGCACCTCCTCACCCAGCCATTAGACCAGCACCTCCTCACCCAGTCATTAGACCAGCACCTCCTCACCCAGTCATTAGACCAGCACCTCCTCACCCAGCCATTAGACCAGCACCTCCTCACCCAGCCATTAGGACAGCACCTCCTCACCCAGTCATTATACTAGCACTTCCTCATCCAGTTATTAGACCAGCACCTCCTCACCCAGCCATTAGACCAGCACCTCCTCACCCAGCCATTAGACCAGCACCTCCTCACCCAGTCATTAGACCAGCACCTCCTCACCCAGTCATTAGACCAGCACCTCCTCACCCAGTCATTAGACCAGCACCTCCTCACCCAGTCATTAGACCAGCACCTCCTCACCCAGTCATTAGACCAGCACCTCCTCACCCAGTCATTAGGATTGCACCTCCTCACTCAGTCATCAGACCAGCACCTCCTCACCCAGTCAGCAGACCGGCACCTCCTCACCCAGTCATTATACTAGCACCTCCTCACCCAGTCATTAGACCAGCACCTCCTCACCCAGTCATTATACTAGCACCTCCTCATCCAGTCAATAGACCAGCACCTCCTCATCCAGTCAATCG
>NC_057933.1:75086176-75143676 GCF_018555375.3 Anguilla rostrata | reverse complement strand
AGACAGAAAGAAGTAGGGGTTTGAGTCGATCTTCCATATTGTGTCCCTTTAAACATATTTTTTCCCTACTGTAGTAATGTATTGTATTGTATATATTAAGTTGTATTGTAAAGCGTGTGGTATTTTAATGCTTTACTCTGTACTGCTCTGTTATAAACACTTTGGCAGTATTTTCCTGGTTTTTATTTCATACCAGCAAAGCACTTGAAACGGGAAATAATAATAAAGAACTGAAATTTACGGAGAGGGCGAGGGAGAGAGAGAGATTCTTCACTTTCATGAACTCTCTGTGAAAAAAGCAAAGAGGAGAGTGTGTGTGTTTTCCCCCCTCAACAAGAAAACCCAAAAAAAAAAAACCTTCCTCCCGTAATGTAGCTAAAGTTGCTACAAACGGACGGCACCTTTCCGGCTGCCTGCTCCTCTGGCCTGACTGATGTCTGATCAGGTTTCCCTTTTTAAACGGGTTTTAATCAGCGAAGGTAGCCGCAGGGCAGCCGGGCAGCAGTCGGGGGGCGGACGGATCGCGATTCAAAAAAAAAAATCATCCCTCTCGGCGGATAACATCGTTCGTCCAAGAAACGGAGCGAGTGGAAAAACTCGCGAAATCGGAACGCGTTTCGCGGAAACCTGTGCCGGCCCCGGTGGGGATTTAACGGATTTAACCGCGCGAGCTGGCTTCAGGCCTTGGAGCCCCTCGTTGCGCGCGCGAGGCAGATTATTTTAGACATTTTGGGGGGGGGGGATTTGAACCACGCGGTATCTGGATTTCGAAGCGCTGGGATCCGTAAGGGCCAAAAATAAAAATAAAAATAAATAAATAAATAAATGACTAAATAAAATGAAACACTGGCACGGACCAGCTTTGACGCAGTCTCGTTCTAATTACACATCCGGGCGCTGCAGTCGTGGGATGACTATTTCGGGCAGTGACAAAACTTTAAATGTCAGCAGATGGGAGGCGGCGGGTTCCCCAGAGGCCTGTATCTTCCTCGCTGTTACCTCCCGGCAGTGAGGCTCTCCTTGCGGCTAGCAGTCCGCGGCCTTCCCCGCTGCCTACGACGCTGCCGGTGCCTTCCCCGCTGCCTACGACGCTGCCGGTGCCTTCCCCGCTGCCTACGACGCTGCCGGTGCCTTCCCCGCTGCCTACGACGCTGCCGGTGCCTTCCCGCTGCCTACACGCTGCCGGTGCCTTCCGCTGCTACGAGCTGCCGGTGCCTTCCCGCTGCCTACGACGCTGCCGGTGCCTTCCCTGCGCCTACGACGCTGCCGGTGCCTTCCCCGCTGCCTCGACGCTGCCGGTGCCTTCCCGCTGCCTACGACGTGCCGTGCCTTCCCGCTGCCTACGACGCTGCCGGTGCCTTCCCCGCTGCCTACGACGCTGCCGGTGCCTTCCCCGCTGCCTACGACGCTGCCGGTGCCTTCCCCGCTGCCTACGACGCTGCCGGTGCCTTCCCCGCTGCCTACGACGCTGCCGGTGCCTTCCCCGCTGCCTACGACGGCGCGTCAGATCTCAACATCCCTTCAGCTCGGCTTCCGGCCGCGATCTCTCCGGTGCCCGCCCGCGGCAGACGGGTTCCCCCTCTTCAGAGTCCGGTTCTGCTCAAGGTTTCTTCCTGCTATCAGTCAGGGAGTTTTTCCCCTTGCCACTGTTGCCCTAGGCTTACTGTTTGGGGGGCCGGTTCTCTGTGAAGCTGCTTTGTTAAAAGCGCTATATACAAATAGAATTGATCGATTGACTGATATCAGGAGAGATTTAGCCATCTCGCAGGTTAATGAAACCCCATCCTACTAGTCAGAAGTTAACTATGGTTTTTACACAAGGTTCAACTTAGCAGCAGAGCTGATTAGCCGCTGCACATGTGAAAACTTAATCCCCCCCCCTTCCCCCCCTTTCCCCCCCCCTCCATCCCCCCATCCCACAGCAAAATTCAATCAATCGCAAATCACGGCGAAAGAAAAATGGCGGACGGTCACGGTCGCCACCGGAGTGTGAAATACCGCGGGAAAAAACGGGAGTGCCGTCCGCTATGAGCGTATATACGCCATCCCGACTGGGGATGAGGGGGCGTTACAAAATGCAGAGGCAGCTCTTCGGTAATCTTAGCAGCGAAAACTTTTCTCTTTTTTTTGCCGAGTTGGTTCCATTGGGATATCTTGGCTGCCTGCATGAGAGAAGATTGGGGGTGGAGTGGGGGGGGGGCGTTGGGGGACGGTGTGGGGGTGGCAAGATATTTACGTACTTGACGATCAACTTCCGCTTAACTTTACAGGTAACTCCCGCATTTCGGGGCGAGGGTAAAACCCGAAACACAACCAACCACCCCCCCCCACCTGACATCTTCTCCTTAGCTACCCTTCTGATGCCACAGCCTCTGATTATTTGCCCAATAACATAATCGCCATTTCCTCTCTGTTGGAATTTAGACTGACCTTAACACTACGGACGAGGCCTGTAATGTACCAGGGGCATCCGCCTAGTGCTTTTTACAGGGGCTCTGTCACAGAGACGCTCTCCAGGAAAGCTGAGAGTCTGAGATCCTGAGCCTGCGGAGAAGCTACTGATGTAAAAGAACTCCCCTGGTGAGAGGGGAACAAAACACTCAGAGAGTGCTGAGAAAATACTCTCTGCTGGGAAGAAGTCTCGGGCGGGACCAGGATGTAGAAGCCTGGGGGGGGGGTTATTCTATGAAGCGGGATTACTGCAGTTAGATGGGTAGCTGCGCTGAGTAAAACCTGGAAGCCTCCCAAATCTGGAACATGGAGTGAAGTAAAAACAGTACATTACTGCATTTAGCAGACTCTTATCCAGAGCGACTTTTTGCATTTTTTTTGTTTTTTGTTACGTTGCATCCATTTGTACAGCTGGATATTTCATTTGAAGAAATTCCATTTAAGTGCCTTGCTCTAGTGTCCCACCTGGATATCAAATCTGAAACTTTTTACTGTAGGCTTAAAAAAGCCCAGTTCCCTGACCATCGTGCTGCACTGCTGCTACGTGTAAAAAGCTTCCCTGCCACCTGTGTAAAAAAAAAAGAGCTGTTTTAGGTTTTTACTCAGTGCAGTGACCCAGCTGACTGCAGTAACCCCGCTTCATAAAATACTCCCCAGGCCTCTCCATCTGGGTTCCTCCCAAGATATCTTACCAGCAGAGAGTATTTGCTCACCACTCTGGAGTGTTTTATTCCCCTCTCACTGGGGGAGTTATTTTACATCAGTAGCATCTCTGTAGGCTCAGGATCAGACTTCCTCCCGATCTTCTCGTTTTCCTGGAAAGCGTCTTTGTGACCAGGCGTCTCCGTAAAAAAAAAAAAAAAAAAAGCCCTACGCGGATCTTAAAAAAAAAAAAAAAAAATTTAATTTAAAGGAACCTAATTGAACACGACGCCTCCTCAATGCAAACTGATGAATTTTTCTCTGGGGCTTCAGACGGGAATGGCTGTGGAATCCTGTCTGATTTCCTGTTCTGGAATTCACGCAAAAAAAAAAAGAGACAAGAGTCTTGGGAAGCAAGATAAAAATAAAAAAAATTTTAAACTTGTAGTTGAGCTTCAAACCACATACTTGACCTGGACAGGACTCCAGCTGTGCTCATAAAAGCTGGATGTCTCAAGTGATGCAAATCTGTTTTCTGAAGCTCACACTGGAGGAACAGTTCTGTATTGACTTTTTTGTGTTCTGGTGTTTTTTGTGATTTTTTTTGGTATTCTAAACACGCATCATTAAAACTTTTCCTTGACAGTCCACTTCACATTCCTGGAGCTGTCAACTTGACAGGTAACAAAATCGATCAATCAGAAAAAGTATCACATCGCTGCACTTGTACGCCTTTTATCTTCCGTTAGCTAGCCGTAAAATAACGGGATCGATTTCAAACTGTTTCAAACCCTTAAGCTCAAAATCTCATAAAGGCTTTTGGCTTTCTTATTTATCACCCCTCCTAACCCCCTAAACAATCCCCTCAGTTTTGATTCGTCGCTTTTACAAGAAAAATTGGAAATTAGATTCAGTCTTGGGGTCTCGATTAAGAACGCCACGTGTAACCCAGTTCGGGGCAAAGATGGGGCGCAGAAGCAGGGGTGTGGTGTGGTGGGATTTGGTGTGGTGGGGTTGGGGGTTGGTGCTGTCCTTGGGGCATCTGAGCGGGTTTAGGCCTCTCCTGCTCTTTGGGACGGGCAGGGCTGGGGGCAGAAGCAGGGCGGGTGGGGGGGGTTGGGTTGTGCTGTCCTTGGGCATCCTCTATCAAGGGTTTAGGCTCTCCTGCTCTTGGACGGGAGGCTGGGGAAGAGCAGGCAGGGGGGGTGGGGGGGTGGGGTTGGGGTGTGCTGTCTCGGGGCATCCGAGCGGGTTAGGCTCCTGCTCTTGGGCGGCGGGCTGGGAAGAAGCAGGGGCAGGGGTGGGGTGGGGTTGGGGTTGGTGCTGTCCTTGGGGCATCCTCGTATTGAGCGGGTTCAGTCCTTCTCTGCTCACTGGGACGGGGCAGGGGGCTGGGGGCAGAAGCATGGGCAGGGGCAGGGGTGGGGTGGGGTTAGGGGTTGGTGCTGTCCTTGGGGCATCCTCGTATTGAGCGGGTTCAGTCCTTCTCTGCTCACTGGGACGGGGCGGGCAGGGCTTTGATTGCCTCTGTGGCTGGGAGACCAGGCCTGGCTGGCGGGCCGGTTGGTATTCCGCCTCTGTCCTAACCCCATCCCAGCAGCTCGCGCGCGCGGGGTCTGATTACATCATCTGCTCAAGTTGAGCAGCCTGTCTCTCTCTCTACCTCCCTCCCTTTCTCTATCTCTCTCTCTCTCTACCTCCCTCCCTTTCTCTCTCTCTCTCTCTCCCTCCCTCCCTCCCTTTCTCTCTCTCTCCCTCCCTCCCTCCCTTTCTCTCTCTCTCTACCTCCCTCCCTTTCTCTTTCTCACTCTCTCTACCTCCTCCCTTTCTCTCTTTCTTCCTCTCTCCCTTTCTCTCTCCCTCCCTCCCTTTCTCTCTCTCTCCCTCCCTTCCTTTCTCTCTCTTTCTCCCCCTCCCTCCCTTTCTCTCTCCCTCTTTCACTCTCTATCTCCCTCTCTGCTACATTACATTACATTACACGCATTTATCGACTTACACAACTTTTACATAGCATTTACATCGGATCCACTTATACAGCCGGATAAATACTGAAGCGATGCAGGTTAAGTTCCTCGCTCAAGGGTACAGCAGCAGTGTCCCACCTGGGAATCGAAACTGTTACCTTTAGGCTTACGAGACCAGCTCCTCACCCATCATACAACACTGCCGCCCACCTCTCCGTCTCGCCCAACCCAAAATCACCGTATATGAAGACTATGATCACATGAGCACCCAATGGACTAATCCACTCAGCGATGAAGATGTAACGAACACCGTATCACATAACGTGTGGGTCCATCTGAAGTGTGACTTTCAGTGCACACTCTTGAGATGGTGCCTGTAGGCCCAATGTGGGTTTGGCCTGCTACTCCCGGGAGGTGTATCCCCATGGTGACGAACACATGACTGTGACATCACAGTAGAACCCCCCCGCTGGCCCCTCCCCCACTGCACCTGAGAGGGAGTTTACACAAAGGAGACCGCTGGTTCAGTGCACGCCAGGGCCTTGAGGAGGGAGCGAGATGATGGATCGCTTGACGCACACGCGAAGCGAAGGCCAGAGAGGGCGGTAAGAGGTCTACGAGCACGCGGTGCCCAGGGTCCCGAAAACGACCTTGAGCACCGACGCCTCTGTCCGCGAGTTCAAAAAAAAAAAAAAAGAGAGAAAAGAAACAAAAGAGCGTCCAGAACGATTACATCTCGAGCTGCCTTTAAAAGAGAACGGAAGGGAGAGAAAAAAAAACTGCTTTTGTCGGCAGGTCCTTTGTGGTTCCCCTTGCCCACCTCACACTATATATGTTTTTTCTTTTTTTGTTGGGCTAGGGGGAGATGAGAGCCTCGGTCTCCTGCTGCCTTTCCATGTCCCCACAGCCTTATCTGCAGCTCATACAAGGTCACAAACCCATATCTGTACAAGAGCCCCCCCCCCCCCCACCCACACACACACACACACACTTCCTTATTCGACATGTATGTTGACACTTTGGAGGATCGCATATCACTCTAGTCCGAGCTGCATGCACATGACCATTGAGTTGAGGTTTTTCGCTCTCTTGCGTTCGCTCACTCTCTCTCTCTCTCTCTCTCTCCACCCTCCCCTCCGTACACAGTAAAATGTCCAGCGTTAATTCAACACTAATTGCTGAATTCTCGCAAATCTCATGGTTAACATTTAGTCCCATCTGTGAGGGTTCGATTAACACTGTTACGATTGAATTTATGCTGGACATTTTTACTGTGTACTCACACTGTATCACAAGCTTTGGGATCAGGTCCCAAATTCATTAACAGTCTTAGAATAAAAGTGTTGATTAAGGATCAGATTTCCCCTGTACATATCCAAATTGGATCTGTTATGAGCTAAACAAAAAAAATAATGGGCCCCTGGTGTTATATAAAAAATGTGATTGACATCTCTCTCTCACTCACTCTCTCTACCTTTCCCTATCTTGCTCTCCCCTGTCTCTCCCTCTCTCTGTCCCTCTTCCTCGCTCCCCCATTCTCTCTAACGCTCTCTCCCTCTTCTCTCTCCCTGTCTCTCTCCTTCTCTTTCATCCTCTCCCCCTCTCTCCATCTCCCCCTGTCTCTCCCTCTCACTCTCTCTCTCCCTTTCCACCCCTCTCCCTCTCCCTCCCTCCCTCCCCCCTCTCTCCCCCCCTCCCTGTGTGATTATCAGCACCGTGGTGGTGGTGACATCCCACCTCTCACAACCGGCTGCTCTGTCAGTTTGCACTCTGATCGTCACGGTTACACCTAGCGCGGCACGGTTAGCGCCTGTCAGCCTTCATTAATGCCCCACCCCCGTTTCGGAGACGTGCCGCGGCTAAGGTTGGTGCCCCTCCCCCGGCCTGATCCTGGATCAGTCCCAGCTGAGCGCGAGATGGAGTGTGAGTTAGGGGCTGCTTTGGGCAGACTGCCCTGGGATCAGCACTCCTGGGCATTCATCCGCCAGCTGGGGGAAACGGGCAGAAGATGGCCCTGTCATGCACTAATCTGTGGTCTCCACCCTGCAGCAAGCTTCTGTACCCTCTGGAGCAATGTCAGCAGCAGGCTGAGAAACATCACAATCTGTCGCAATAACTGACTAAATAATAATAATAATAATAATAATAATAATAATAATATGTCCTATCAGATTTATGTAAAATTATACAACGCATATGCCTCTTACCATTCTTTCTCCTGCCACATCTGCACAACATATTTACACGAGTTACCACTTCTGTTTTCAGTAAAACAGAATATCTTCAAATTGATGGTATGAAGAATTGAAAGAGATGTGAGATCGTACAGATCGTAGCCTACTCGGTGTGCGGCTGGTCTATCCTCCCGCTCTTTATCACCGCGAGGATATCGCATTATGTGGTGCCCAGCGCACGTGCGTACCCTGCCACGTAACTCACGCGAGCAGCGGCGATACAGCCCCCGTGTCTCACTCCAGACGTAGAACCAGATGATCTGCATATTTTAATCTTTTATACTCTATGGGGATATTTCCGAGTTTAGTTGTTTCTCTATTACATCTTTTCAGCTTCTTATTTTCCTGGCTAAATTCCATTTGGGCACATCTAGAAATCAATTTCTCCAGTTTTACACAGGGCTCAAAAAAAATAAATAAAAATAAAATTAACCGCGGACGGTTTATGGACTGCGTGAGAGTGCGTACAGTTATGATCAGTAAAAAAAAACACTCACATATTAAGCGCTACTGTTAATACATGTAATTACCTTCGCTTAAGGAGATTGTCACAAATCGTTAGATTATTAGGTCTAACAACGTTATTGAAACTTTCAACGGAACAAAACTGTCAACAGCTTCTTTTGCTGATGTATTACAACTGGCATCGTATTGCTTCTCTCAGCAGATCAATTGTTATAATTTAAATTCAGACGGTACAATCAGCAGAAACACTAAATTAGCAGTAAAAGCAACACCAATAACAATTTAATTAGGATTGCTTTTTCAGATCGATGAAGCTCATATCAATATACCGCACCAAATGCGAATAAATAGCACACTGCAGAAGTACGCATGATCTGGACACTTACCGTCCTTCATACATGGGATGCTTCGGAAGCTGTAAAAAGGTTTTTGTTTTGCTCTTTCCTTAAGAGAGAAGTAGTTTGAGAGGAGCTTTTCAAGCCGACAGTATAGGCTACGCAATATGGACCTCACGTGCTAACATTTCCCATTGCCAGTTTGCGCATGTATAGCATTCTAACGCATTGGAAGCAAAGTACTGAAAGTGGATGAAAAACGAGATTTTTTCTGCAAATATCAAAAGCTCACATGTTTTCACGGGATTTACAGTCTTTTAAGAGTGGCACAAATAGTGTCCTCACCTGCAAAACGTAGATGAAAATATTTTAAAACATATACAAATAGCTCAATCCCAAAACGTGCCATCCGTTTGGTGCAAACATCCAAAATGCCTTAAAATGCACAAAGTTTAGTTTTGTTGTCATTTTTAGGAGACTGCTATATGAAATTTTGTAGTTCCGTTTTCCGGCGTCAATGCGTTTCTCCGACGTAGAATCAAAGTGGTAGGAAAGTGGGAAGTGAGTGGAGCTCCGTCCCGTGCAGCCGCTATATAACCTCGCTTAGTTGCGAAGGAGACGCGCGCGCAGACTTGCTACTGATGCAGCTGTGGGTGTAGTATCCCCTCGCGGGGTTCCCAACGCAGTCCCGGTGGTTCTAATATGTGTCTGTCACTATGGTTGCACATTAATTAAATAATAAAAATAAAAAAAACTGCCCTCCCCATACGGATCAGCTCAGGTTGAGAATGTGCGTGAAATATTGAGTGCGCTGAGTTCGCTAGTTAGGCTACACACTCGGTGCACGAGCTGCCCCCTCCTTCCACTGGCTGACAAACTGACTGACAGCTAGCGGCGACGCTCAAAGAAAGCCGTCGAGCCCGAGGACCGCGGGGCGCTACCTTTTTGCCGCCTACGAGGAGATGTAGACAGTTATCATTGCAGATTTAAACTCCATTGTATTGTTTATTCAGTTCTCCCGATCCAAATCACTGAGGCGGAGACTATCCCCTACGCCAGGATATCCCGACGGAACCGACTCCGCAACAATTTCCCGCTGCTTTTATGAGGTGCTAAGATTATTGATTTTTTAAATGTATTTTAAAATACTTGGCATCCCCTTGCGTTTCGTCATATCTTTCATACTTGTTGAACTATCAATTTAACTCGTGCACGGTTGTATTTCCTGTTTAAGTGTCTAAAATAATAATAAATCGTGGAAAATACGTATAGAGTCGGAAATTCTTTGCATTGCTATCGCCTAATTGTGATCACGTTTCTAACGTGAGTTTCGTGAACAGGGAAGCGTTCTTTCCATATATAAAATATATAACTTGTTTTTTTTGTTTGTTTGTTTTTTATTATTTCACACCAGCAGATTCACAGTCGAGCTTGGAAGTTGTTCTTGAGCTCGGAGTGAGTAATATGACACCCCCCCAGTGTTTGGTAATCAACCAAAATATTATCGTATAAGATATTACCCATGACATTTATTTAGCAGACGCCTTTATCCAAAGCGACGCACAGTCATATCGTGGTGATTGGAACAATTACAAAACACAGGATCGATAAGGTACAATACTCATTTCGTACTTTATAGCCAATAACACAGTTCAGTTCACGCAGTGAACATTATTCTGACCTAATGCGAAATCAGACTAGGGGGAGGAACAAGCTACAATATTAGGACGAAAATACAAATTACAGTAAGTGCTGAAATGGGGGTAGCCTACATGTAATATGAGTGCCATGAAAGGGGGGATTTTAAGTAAAAACGATTCACAGAGTGGTGGCAGTTGTTCTCCTTTCTCTCTCATGTCTCTACATTGATGTTCTGACACCTTTCGGAGTCAAAAGAAAATGTAGCCCGCTTTGTCCAACGGCCGCGCCGTGCTCGTTCACTTTCACAGGCGCGGCAGTAAATCAGTCCCGTATTTTAGCGCCGCAGTGAATGTGACTGCGCCGTCAGACAACGCGAATTCCAAATTCTTCTCCTTACAGTGACTGTGGCTGTGAAGTCAATATGGAACACCATTAGCATCTCTCTCTCTCTCTCTCTCCATCCTCCTCTCTCTCTCTCTCTCTCCCTCTCCATCCCTCTCTCTCTGTCTATCTCTCTCCCTCCACCCCCTCTCTCTCTCTCTCTCTCTCTCTCTGTCTTGGAGAGAGACAGGGACAGAGAGGAAGACAAGGAGAGAGCGGGAGAGGGAGAGACAGGCAGGGAGAGAGACAGGGACAGAGAGAAAGAGGGAGAGAGAGGGAGTGTGAAATACACACGGAAAGGAATCAAGGCGCAGATCGGACACCATGACATTCGATTACCAAAAGTAATGGTGGTCTCTCTCCTCTCTGGCGGCAGTTAATGTGTTTCGTGAGCAGGGGAACATGCGTTCTCTCTGCGTTCTGCGTTTCATGCTGGGTGAGGCTCTTTCACATGGCCTGTTTTCTTTTTTATCAGAGTAAGGAGAGAGAGAGAGAGGGATGGAGAGGGAAAGAGAGAGAGAGGGGGATGGAGAGAGAGAGAGAGAGAGAGAGAGAGAGAGCTTGGTGGGGGGGATTTTGGAACGGGGTTGTGGGCAGGTGGTGATGCTCACATTAACATGCATAGCTTTCCTGCGCGAATGAGCTCGCTCTTGAATTGGAGCTGAAGAGCTTGGGGATGAAAGATGGGATCGACTGGAAGAGTTAAACCAAATCTTTACCCCTGATCACTTGCACTCTTATTATTGGTCAGTGCACAAGAGCTACATTCGCCGAGATGCTCCGGCCGGCTGCCTCAGGCCCACGGACAGCGGCATCCTCACCCAGCGGGTGGCACAGCAGAGGCTGAACATACGAGCGGCACAGCTGAGGTCTCTTGGTAGTTAACCTGGGTTCTTGCCTTAATCAGACTGCTGGGTTTCCACCCCCAGCCCCCCCTACTTAGGACTGGAACAGAGCCTTAACAGATACCAGACTATTGGGCCCATCCACACTGGAACAGAGCCTTAACAGATACCAGATTACTGGGCCCATCCACACACTGGAACAGAGCCTTAACAGATACCAGATTATTGGGCCCATCCACACACTGAAACAGAGCCTTAACAGATACCAGACCATGGGGTCCATTCACACAGTGGAACAGAGCCTTAACAGATACCAGACCATGGGGTCCATTCACACAGTGGAACAGAGTCGTAACAGATACCAGACTGTGGGGCCCATCCACACACTGGAACAGAGCCTTAACAGATCCCAGACCGTGGGGCCCATCCACACACTGGAACAGTGCCTTAACAGATACCAGACTGTGGCCCCATCCACACACTGGAACAGAGCCTTAACAGATACCAGACCGTGGGGCCCATCCACACACTGGAACAGTGCTTTAACAGGACTAGCCACTTATATTTTTATTTTTTTCACTCATTTTAATACTCATTTTATTATGATTCTCTGCTCATATTTTAAAAATTTTCCTCCTTCCTGAAAAGTAACAGAGGGGAATAATATGTCCTCGGGTCACAGTAACGTCTCTCAGACTCAGGGTGTGTTTCCTTGCTCAGTCAGTGCTGTGGCTCAGTGCCATGCCTGATAATGATGTTGGGGGTGATGCTCAGTGTCCTAATCAAGGCTCGCATTAGAATAGAACAGAGCATGCTGTTTGTGTGTTTTCAGCCCAGTGGTTGATCTGAGATGTTGGAGATGGAACCTCCGTAGGGGAAATGGGGGAGGACTGTGTTCAGTTTAAGAGGGGTATTGGAGGACTTTATTCAGTTTTAGAAGGACATTCGAGTAGGACTGTGTTAAAATATGTATATATTTTTTTTTACCAAAGCCAAAATCATTTCCCTCCATATTTTATTTATTTATTTATTTATTTATTTATTTATTTAATGTTAAATTTTTTAGATCCAAGTTCAAGTCACTTGAAAGGATGGGCGAAAGGATGGTATTGTTCAGTTGCATTATTAATTGTATACGAAAATAAAAATATGTCCTCTTCATGGAGAACATTACATTACATTGCGATCACTTAGCAGTCTCTCTTATCCAGAGCGATGTACCGTCGAGGAGAACATCGGTGTTAGTCTCAGGAATACAAAAATGCCGCATCACCAAGAAGGCCCATTAATAATCAATAAGTGCAATGTTAACCTAACAAGCATTTCGTTCCGTGACGAGTTGAGAAGTCAAGTTTTACCGAATTTAAAAGTTTTGTTTGTTTTTTTTTTTTCGTTTTCAAGTCTTCAGTGGGAAGCGACAAATCATAGTTTCTGGCGTGCCACGCCTTTGAAGACCGCAGCCAGCCATTGATCTTTATGGCAGAGACTTGCCCAAAAAAGTGACAGCCCCATTACCGGCGGACCTCCCGCGTCACCCCCCCCAGTCGTGGCGAAGCCGTGAATCACGGGCGACAGGAAATTGAGTCTGGGAACCATCGGCCTGTCAGTCAGTCAAGTGTAGTACCGTGAGCATCAAAAAGAAACTGTGATGCTCGATATATATATATATAAGCAAACCTATGATATAAATTTTAAAAATTCAGTTTGGTACTTTTTTGCAAGAGAATGTCACAAAAGTGAAAAGTCGAAAGTGCAATACCGAAAATGCGTACACTTGTGACTGGCAGGTGTTGCCACGGAGATCAGTGGGGAGTGGGAGCCGATAAACATGATCGCCCGAGACAGAAATTGAGAACTTAGAGGCGGTGATACAACAGGAAACTGGAAGAGAGAAAATACTAGCAAAGATAAACCACGAAAGTCCAACAAAAAAAAAAAACGGGCTAACCTGCTTTACACTTGAATAACTATAATAAATCGAATTGAGCCACAAACTACAACAAATTCAGTCAGCTGCAGTACAGCTCCAAGGCATGTGACTAAACTGAACGGAATCCACCAATCAGAATCATCGATTTTTTTTTTTGTTTAGATATTGTGCGCTCGGCGGACGTGAGCCAGTGGAGAGATGTTCCGGTGAAACTCTTTAAAGTCTCACACTGAAAAGATATGGACAGTGTAATATATTTACTCTTAATCGGATTGGGTGGGCCCGGGGGTGGGGGGGGGGGGTATTAAAAGGATTGAAAGTTTCCTCTCTGTGTTAGCGGCTGCAGCTGGTCAAAGTCACTGTAGTGTGTTTAAGATCCTGGGATCCCAACTGAGGGGCCTCCAGGGATCCTTGCGCTCTCTTCCGTGGGCGCTGTCCTTTCAGAACCCCTATGAGACTCAGGTCCGTGGGAGGCCTTCAGCACCACGGACAGCGTCAGCCCCACCCACAGGCCGGGCAGCAGCTGCTGGTAACGACCAATGAGGCGGCCTCTGCCCGTTGCCCTGGTTACTAGACTCCACAAAAGGGCCCAACTCACAGGGCCCGGGAGACACCTCGGTTGTCATGTGACTGCTGTGGCATCTGTTGCTTTGCTTCTTCGGTCATTTCTTTATTTGTCACTTTGTTGCTTATTCTTGTTTGGTGGTTCATTTTGATGTTTAAGAGCAGGGGAGTTAATTAAAAGGTGATCAGCCAATTATTTTCTTACGTTTTTTTGTTTTTGTTTATTTTCTGTTCACCGTCTGACTGAGTGGCCCGCTCAGCACCGGTTCCACAACAGGTGGTCAAACAGATTGATGGATGGAATGACAGAAAGCTCAAGCAAAATTTTTCACATTTTAAAAAAATTTACTTTGAGTGCTGGGAGAGTGGGGAGGGGGGGATCGACAGACACAGATACACCGATGGATAAACAAGATGGATGGATGGATGGATGGACGGGTTATTGATCGCCGAGGGGAAATTGGTTTGTGAAAAATAAACGGCGCTGCAATAAGGCAGGTGCTGGGCCCGGCCGGTGTCCTGATGCAGGGTTCAGCCCACCCCCCCCCCCCCCCCCAAGACCCAGAGGGGGGCCTTTATAAGGTCACATGGTGTCCAACGCTCTCCGCTCTGATTGGTGGGCTTTGTTGCCTTGTCACAGGCCGGCGATCACCGGCAGTGTTGAGGGGGATGCGAGGTGAAGGTGACTATACTTCAGCCTGGCCGTGTGCAGTCAATAGCCCAGAGCTCAGCTGTATTATGGGGTTGAAGGGGAATCGTTTGTCAGTTGTTGTTGTCGTTTTTTTTCCCCGACCAATGATTGGTTGATTTTATGGTTGTTTCCCCTCTGGAAAATGTGTCTCGAAAAGCATTTTGTGACAGCTTTGTAAATGCGTGGCACTATACAAAAATAACGGCTGACAGGTTGATTGTGTAACCTTGACCCTGGTTACAGGCACTTAAGGACAGTAATAACAGTAATAACTGTCATTGTCATTTTTCATCTTCTGCTGGCATTAGCATGTTTTTGCATTAATAGCTCACCTAAATATTTTATTACCTGCATGCGTGTGTAGGTTTCTGTCTGTGTGAATGCATGCGTGTGTGCGATATGAGAGCGAAAATAAAAGGTATGGGCTAATCGTGTTTTGAATCCGGCTCAAAATGCCTCCGTGTGGGGCGCCAGGCCTAATCTGGATTCCCCGCTGCCTCGGCCGTTTCGTCTCAGAGCGGATTCCGCCACACGCGGAAAGGCGCTGGTAGCGGACATTACGAGGATAGAGTACCGCCAAACGTGTCCGAAGGAACGAAACCATCTGGCGCTAAGCTGACCGTGAGACGTCCTCGCCAACCATTTCGCCTCGGCCGCGCCGTGCCCGGGGGCCACTTTCACCCGCCATCTCGCGCGGGGGGGGCGGTCGCCAGAACGGAAGGGGGGGGGGGCAGTCAAAAAAAAAAAAAAAACAAGAATATGCACAAGAACTGACATTCCCCCGAGTATGACTCAAACCATTAGAAAAATAATTTAAAACGGAAAAGGCCAGGATCAACGGGGAAGCAGAATCCCGAACCAGAACAATGTGAAAATGATTGATATGACCAGGGGAACGCGGGGGGAAAGAATAAATATCGACTGTGTCGGCGCCGTCACCGACGGCTCCCCGTCCATAAAGGCTGGCCGTGCACGCCGGAGAGCACCGTTGCCTGGAAGTGGCTCGGTAAATAAATAATTCTACTTTTTCGCCGGCAGCTGTTTTTTTGGGTGGGGTTGCCCTTGCCGCCGTGGTGATGGATGCAAACACGCGTTTCTTTCTCTTTTTCACTCGCCGCTTTTATTATATCACCAGTTTACTATGGAGCTGCCAAAGCTCGTCAATAAAACCCACCCCCCTCCCCCGAACCCCCCCGAACTTCTTGTCAAGATAACCCCGCTGGCTCACCGAAGCCCCGGCTTCCTGCCATGGCTTTGTACTCGGCCACTCAAGACTCGGCCGCATTCCATGCCATAAAAAAAACAAGACTGGCGCGAGCCCTCCGCGATCGATCCGTTTCCATTCTTTGTTAATCCCTTTGTCTAAGACGGATCTTGGCCTGACCATTTAATGCGGGAGAGAGAAGCTGTTAAATTTGACTCATTAAAAGAGTCTGATTAGAGCAGAGGTGTCTTTACTCTTGGTCTTTTTTTTCGCCGATTTTTCCCCCTCCTTTTAATTTCTAATTGGCGCAGTACGAGCTCAGAATGAAAAGCTAATTAACGACCTCTTAAAGTCATATAAATGTTAATTATGGGATGAGGCACGTCCCTTCTATCTCCTTATTCTAAGCCGGGATTCTATTTAAAGTGGAAATTGGAATCTTGAGGGAGGCACAGGTTGTGTCAGCCGTCGATCTCTCCTCTCTCTCTACTCTGAGGAAAAAGAGGGGGGGGGGGGGGGTTATTATGACGGGATTTACCTCGCAGTCACACGGAGAGAAACGCGATCCCCTGTTGCCTGTTGGTCGGTGGTGACGTGCGCGCGGCTGCAGTGAAGCTGTCAGACGCACTTCAAGACGGTTCTGCTTTCGCCTTATCGGTTTAGTTTGACAGTTTTTTTAAGTGTACGTGCGTTTTGATTATGAGCCCTTTTCTTTAAGTTAACACCAAAACCCATTGCCCCGGGGACGTTTTATCTACCGTTCCATCTCAAAACGGTTCGAGGAAAGGATATCGTTTTATCATTCCCCATATTTCATAAAAGCACGTGCGTTTTGACAAAGTGGAATTAACTAGGAGAAGATATGCAGTACGCGCATAAAGAGGGTGCCGTCGCTGATTGTTTTGGTTGATACCCATTTTGAGCCCAACAATAGGCTGCATGTTTATTACACAGATGTTGCGAAATCTACAATCTCCAAAAGCTGTCTCGTCTTTCTCAGCCAAAACACTGAGGTCAATCCGATTCAATGAAAGAAAGATAAGCGAATAATACCTGTTAAAATCAAAACTTAAATGAAAGCAACTGTGCGTAATAGTGTGACCAAGAAGATATCAGACAGCAGCAACAACAGACCCATTGCATATAATGTATAGGTCTAAAAAAATGTATTCAACAAAGAATAATGTAAATGTATATAATTGTAACATAGCATTTGAAGGGTTTTATTTATCAAACAATAGCATTAATCTATTTATTGTAATTTCATTCTATTATCTTGGCCAAGTCTCCCTTGAAATTTTAATTTTCATCTCAAAGGAACTTCCTATTAAACAATCGGTAGAAAATAAATAAATAAATAAAGTGTTTAACATGACCGCTTACGTGTTAAGCGCTTGTTTGACTCTCGTGACAGGAGGTGAGGTCCAGGCGACTCTTCCTGCAGTGCTTCCACGGAAAGATATAGAGCTTCCGACTTCCTTATTACCCAGCGCCAGACAGCTGCCCGCCTTTCAAATGTCCGCGAGACAAGTTCGCGCGAGCCAGCGCTTCCAAAGAACCGCTAACTTTCTTATCGGTTAGATTAGCTGCGCTTATAGGGGAACCCAGTCCCCCATCGCTCAGGTCGGAAGAACCCGAAATATTACCGTCCAGGAATACTTTATATTAATGGACCTTTCTCAATGGGAAAAATACTTCAGAAGTCCTCTGTCTAGTGTTAGGACTATTGTGGAGAGCTATTGTTTGCCTTGTCTACAAGTCATTTTGAACTCCCTTTCTCACGACAGGATGGAGGAGAGAGGGCGAAAATAAAACTTTCCAGGATTTTTCTTTCATAACGCGAGCATATACGACACACGTCAGGCTTGATTCTGTAGTTGTTCGTCAGTAACCCTGCATCCCCACCAATGAATTATCAGAGCAGAAGGGTAAAGTGGTTTGTAAACCAAAGTTTTGTGGTTCAGGGCTGAGACCTTGAGTGAAAGAATAGAGGGTTTTTAGAGGTTCAGGAATGGGTCATTACATTCGAGAGCGAACGGTGTCAGAGAACAGTCTCCAGAACAGTGCTTTGTGGGAAAGAGCAAAGTGGTTAGAGGTTCATCGATGGGTCCTTAAGTTTGAGAGCCAAACTTTTATAACCGAAGGATGTGGAAGAGGTCTCTATGTGAATACGTAAAGTGGTGTAGACTACTGGTTTATTACGAGGTGTTTTTTATTTGCATTTGCTACTCTTGTTTCCCAAAATCTCAGTCTCTTCCCCCAGGGGGGGTGGGGGGGGGGGGGGGGGGTATGTAATTACACTTTCTCTCCCACGTGACCCCCAGGGGTTTAAAAAAACAAAACAAAAAAAGAATAAAGGATGCTTACGGCAGCTGGGGAACGTGTTTTAGGGGGTAGGATTTATTTTAGGGAGAACTTTCACCTCTGAAAGACTCATGGTTAGTTTAGGGTCTTTAGGGATTAACTTGGTTGGGAGCGTAAGAGAGGGTAAAGAGAAAAAGACTGAGGGAAAAGAGAGAAAGACTGAGGGAAAGAGAGGGAAAAGAGAGAGAGACTGAGGGAAAGAGAGGGAAAGAGAGAGAGATTGAGGGAAAGAGAGGGGAAAGAGAGAAAGACTGAGGGAAAGAGAGGGAAAAGAGAGAGAGATTGAGGGAAAGAGAGGGGAAAGAGAGAGAGACTGAGAGAAAGAGAGGGAAAAGAGAGAGAGACTGAGGGATAAGAGAGGGGAAAGAGAGCGAGAGAGCGTGTGAAGAGGCGCAGTCCTTTTTAATTAATCTCTGTGGGGACGGCTTGACATTGTGACAGAATAAGGTCTCGCTCCGCTTTCAGAAAACCGACACTCGAGACACACGAGTCTCTAAAACTCCACGGGGACGGGTAGTTTGCGTGCATGGAAGGGGAGGGATACCTGCGCTCACAAACCCCACATGGAACCTGTGTGTGTGTGTGTGTGTGCGTGTGCGTGCATGTAGATGTGTGTGTGTGTGTTTGTACGTGCGGAAGCATGGATATGTGTTTGCATATGTGAGTGCGGGGGTGTGTATGTGTAGATGTGTGCACGCGTGTTTGTGTACGTGCGTGTGTGCATGTGTATGGGTGTGCATGTGTGTCTGAGTCTGGGCAGGTAATCTAATGCTGGTGGATGGCATTTGATTTGATGTTGGGGGCGTAGGGGGTATCTGATGCTGCCAAAAAGGCAAACAGAGCAGCACCTGAATGGAACGAGTGCAGACGAGTCCACACAGCTACAGGACCCTCCATTGCACACCTGTCATTTACTGCCTGCTGTGCAAACACACCAGCACAAAGGTGTGGCCCCAAAACGCACACAACACGAGAGGGGGAGAGGGGGGTGAGAAGAAGGAGGGAGGGAGGGTGGGAGAGGGGTAGAGAGAAGAGAGAGAGAGAGAGGGAGGAGGGGGTGGGAGGAGGAGGGAGGGGGTGAGAGAGAGGGAGGGAGGGGTGAGAGAGAGAGGGAGGGGGTGAGGAGATCGAGAGAGAGGAGGGGTGAGAGTGAGGGAGGGAGAGAGGGGGTGAGAGAGAGAGAGAGGGAGATAAGAGAGAGAAATGGGTAGAGAGAGTGAGCTGGCGGGAGAGAGAAAGAGATGTGAGTGTGAGAGGGGGCGTGGGAGAGATAGAGAGGGGTGGAAGAGAGGTGAGGGGGTGAGCGGGAGAGACAGAGGAGGGAAGGGGTGGAAGTGAGGTGAGGAGAGAGGGAGAGGAGGAAGGAGAAAGGGCCCCTTTGTTAAATCATAGTCAATACAAATAAAGTATAAATAAACCAACCAAAAAGCATGTCAATACACACAGTATGAAACAAAAAATGGCATCAAAGGAAAAATATAAAACCTAGTCACGAATCATCCACACAACTCTTTTAACTGACATTATTGTCATTATTATTATTATTATAATAATTATTATTTTATTCATTTTTTCCCCACACATTTTTTTATTTATATTATTATTTTACTGAATTTATTCATTATTTTTTACTAGGCTTTGTTTTTCATTGTATATTATACATTGTATTGCTTTGGCAACAATGGTTCATTTCCATTCATGCCAAGAAAGCCATTAGAATTTTAGGAAGATGTGGAGCAAGCGGGAGAGGAATAGAGCAAAAGAGAGAGAGAGAGTGAGAGGCACAGAAATTGAAGTAGGTGGAGAAGGATTGATATCCCACACCGTCGTGGAAAAATTTATGTCAGTCTTCCCGAGGAAGCGACAGATTATGCGCACGTGATGGAGACACGAAAAAGGTGGTGCTTCCACGTTCCCTTTATTTTTTATCTTCCTGCGGCCCAGAACCGTCACCGCCCCCCTTCCGCTGCGAATGATTTCTGGGCTTCAGTGAGCCGAGGAGAGCAAGTCCTGATTTTGGGGCAGGGGCAGGGGGCAGGGGGGCGGGGGGTTTCTGGAATGATTGACTTTACTGAGGCCACTGTCAGAGACAGAGACGGTTTTGTCAGGAGAAACTGAGTGCACGGCTACACTAAGCTCCGCCCATTTTTAAGTGTAGAGATCCAGATCTGTATATTTGTTGTATATATTATGTTAGTTATGTCAATAGTCCAGTCTAGGACCCCATTGAAAATGAGCCAGCCTATTGCTGGCTTAATGGGTAATCCTTGCACTCAATACTTTACAAATTGTCTCTCATTTTAACATCTCACTTTTCATAATAGTCCTCCTTGTATTGTTTTAAGTACGTTTATTTGTTCTATTTTGTAATTTTTATACTATGAGTGCTAATAAATCAAATCAAAATCAAATCAAATCATTATCTCCCGGGTCTGGACTACTGTAACTCCCTTCTCACTGGCCCCCCCCCCCACCCCCCCCCCCCCATCAGACCTCTGTGGTTCCTCCAGAACGCTGCCGCTCGTCTGATCTTACCCGCCCCCCCCCAGACTCGGTCACGTCTCTCGTCCTTCTCTGTCTCCATCCACACTGGCTGCCTACACCGACCGGCTCGCATCGAAACCGCAGCCTCTGTCAGGCAGCTAAAAAAACGGCAGTTATATGTCTTCAAATGATCGCCAGACACTAAAAACCTACCCGGACTTACGTCTTACCTATGGCTTCAAATGATCTCAGACGTGCACTATCAAAAACTACACCCTCCGTTCAATCCTGGCCCTTAATGATACCTCAGTCCGGACCCCTCTAAGCTCCTTCTCAGCGGCTACTGCTCCTCTCCTCGCCTACTGCCCCATCAGACCCTGCGCCCATCCAACCTCCCCAGATCCCAACTCGCCATGTCAAAGTGAGAAACGGGCCCCCCCAGCCCAGAGAAACTGTTTTTACACCCAGTTATTATACAGAATATATATATATATTCCACCAATAATAATACCATTTTTTAATTTTATTTTAAAAAATCAAAGGGGCACATAAGGCACTTGGAGCAAAAGGGGCAGGTGCTCGGGCACCCAGAACTCCAGCCCAACCCAAACCCCCCCCCCCCCCGCCCCCGACAAGGTCATATTATTTATTGCTAGCACAAAAGGGAGATTACTGGGTCAAGAGTATGACCTTAGATATGAGTTGGGAGTGGCCAAGGTTGGCGCTGTGATTTGCTTACCTGGAAACGGGTGTATTGCTGTAACTCCAGGGACCTCTGTTCCTCTTACCTGTTAGCCATGTAGGACATTCAAGTGTAAAATGAGACCTGTCTGCCTCTTCATTAGTATCTCTTAGCCATGTAGGAAGTTCATGTAAAATGAGACATGTCTGCCTCTTCATTAGCATCTGTTAGCCAAGTAGGCAGTTCATGTAAAATGAGATTGGCTCGTTTTTGCTTGTCTCAGTGGAAACCGACACTCAGACCCTCAACTCTGCATGCGGGCCCTGACCTTTGACCTTGAACTCCCTTCCTGGTTCCCTGCATCAGTCAATCATTGCACTTTAAATTAGTGCAGTGATAATGTGGAACCATGCCAATAAGAGACCTAAAAAACTCGTCCAGACACTGTAGCCTCAACTCTGAGCTATGACTTACAAATAAATATGAGCGTTCTTTTTCTCTCAAAGACAAAAAGGAACAGGTTGGCCGAAGGGCTTGCTGGACTGGCTCATTCAAGGACAGGATGTCGATTCAATCAAATCCCAGGTCTTAGTGTTTGAAGTGGACCCCAGTTCTGGAGAAGCTTGTCAGAACCCCTCAAAGGGATACTTCGCTTTGGTAGAACACAAATAATTTTGTGGAGCTTATTGCATTGTATTTGCACTGCATGGATACTAGCAACATCAGCTGTCCCTGTTGTCCTTCAATGGCATTTACGTTCCTCCCAGTCGTCCAGCTAACTCCCATTCATTTATAATGGATCAATCACATTAGATCAATAGTAGTAGATCAATAGAAGAGAGCGCCTATATCGTCAAACGATCCCTGTTTTCAAGCTGATGAGCTGTTTTCAGGTTCTGGTTAGCTATAAATAGAAACAATACTTTCAGATTGGCTACTGCATAGAAATACAGAAGGCTGTAGTTCGACTTTTTTTAATGCAAGTGCTCATGTGAATATGTTATCATGCTCAAGGATTCATCGCATAGTTTAAAGTAACAGAACTTTTTCTGATCTTCTTTGTTTTTATAAGGCAATAAAATAGCAAAAATACTGCAGATAGTTAAAAAAAACAAGGACTGTTTGATGTTAGCACTCTCTCCTATCAATGTATCATCTGCCGTCGTTAGTTTGTGCCTTAAAACTTTCTGTTTCAGCAAGGTCCCGACTGTGAATGGAAGTGAATGGGGCAAGCTCCCACTTGTGCTACACCAAAGTGAAATATCTCTTTAAGGCCGGAATGTCGATTTGAATCCAGGCCCTCTACAGCGTTTTGAAGCTTCTGGAGAATCTCGTCAGAACCGAACCCAAACTTGCTGCGGTAGCCTGATTGGCAGGGCACGGTGCCGTAAAGGACGTCGTGGGAGTTGCATTCTGTTTCATCACCCTCCAAGCCTGCTGGAGGCAAATCAAGCAGATCCATCCCAGAGGGGACAAAAGTGGTTTTTTTTTTGCTTTTGGTTTTAAGCTAGGACAGAGGAATCAGGTGGTCGTGCAGTATAATGGGATAAAAGAGCTGGTCTTGTAGCCTAAAGGTTATATGATTGATTCCCAGGTAGGACACTGTCGTTGTACCCCTGAGCCAAGGTACTTAACCTGCATTGTACCTAAGATGTCGTAATGCGGAATGTACGTACGAATCAAGAAGCGACTGTTGCTTTATTTATGATGTAATTAACATAATCACCAGAAGAGTAGATACGATCCATTACGCGATACTGGCTCTTTATTTTATTTGCATGTTCTTTGAAAACTCAGTTTCCACGTGATTCATTCATATATTTATTCTTTTGACAATAACAGACTGCACATCTCTTCGTTGTTCACAAAACAAAATATATTTTTTTAAAGTTTTGTGTGAACTTGTGCGGGATATTCCTTGCTCTCATAAGCTGAGCTTGAAGGTGAACACATATTTTATACACCTCTTCCAATGAATGTATTTGCAGAGCAAATATCAAAAGGGGCCGAAAGTATATTCCAAGGAAACACGGATGTTGTCTTCTTGCGATTTGTTGGCATAATTCCTGTCTCCGTAACTGTCTTTGAACCCTATCTTACCTGAAAAATGTCCTTGTTCTTATTCATTTTTAACCCTTGGTGAGAGTTTGCCCTTTGGTACATAACCCCTGATAATAATCCAGACACGTACTTCAAAGCCGGGAAAGCCAAACACTTCAGCACGAGTCCGCCCTTATCTGTGTTATTGCCCCCAGTATCTATAATCATAAAACGCTGTACTTGCAGTGTAAGACGTGGGAGCTCGGCGTAACTCAGATGGAAGCCAGACCACGGGACTGATAACATCATTGCATTTCAGCAGCGTTTGGGAAGCAGCCTGTATTCTGAAGAGTGAAACCACACCTCGTCCTCCGACGATGTTCCCCCTGGAATCCCTCTCGCCTGCCACGATCGGCCGCTCCTGGGGCGTGTTTTCCGTTTTTTAAAACGTACGTGGATCGTTTATTTTGGAAATCCCCTACACAGCAATAATTAAGAAGCCTTTACTTAGCATAGCTACGTGGATTCGGAGAGAGTTTACACATCGGATCTTTAATCTGATTGGTTATCGCACCGTGTTCCTCGTCCTTTGCGGGTCGCTCCACCGGTTTGGCTCGGGTCGCCAGCTATATCCCAGCATGCCTTGCACATGCGAAAAATTGTCCTCGTTGAAAATGAATGGAGGCGGTTGTGAAGTCGCTTCTCGTCTGAGTACGTGTGGCTTCAGCCTTAGCGTCACCGATGCCGCGGTTTGGGTCATTTGAGTTATCCGCGAAAACGTGGAGCCCAAAGTGTGCGGGCTCTGTTATTTGTGCCTGGTGGTGGAACGGTGCATTGTGGGAGAGAGCACGTGACGGCCAGAGCTCCAGTGGGAGACGGTCGCCAAGGCAACCTCAGAGACAAGCACCCCCCTATGGGCCACCAATAACTTTAATTGTGTCATGCATCTTTCATTATTATTATTATTATTATTTTATTTATTTATTTATTGCTGCCCATGAATAATGAGCAACAATATCACATATATTTTTTATACCTCTTGCATAGGTCCGGCAAATGCTGTGCATTCAAGGGACACTCAAATCGGGCCCTGGGGGGCCAGTATTACTGCTGGTCTTCATTCCTCCCCTCTAATCGGGGCTGATTTAAAGGCAGGAGGGAACACTAGCGGTGCTCCTGGTCTCGCGGGGCGGGTCTGACGATCCCCCCTGCGCCCGTTCCCCTGTCCCAGCCTGGATAACGAGGGGCAACGCTGCAGCACTTGTTTTAAAACATTGTTCAAGACTTCATTTATTCATGAGTCAGGGATAAATATTGATTCGGGTCCAGGCCTGGATCTCCGGGTGCCCCGCCCAGCCCGCCAGCCGTTTTATCCGCAGATGGAGGAGCTGTGCAGGGGAAAGCCTCTCTGACACAAACGCTTGGAGGGGGGGGGACGTCCATTATGTTCGCATGACAGCCAGCGTCATGTTGGATTCCCACGGCAGCTCAACGGAGCTTGTGTGTTGTAAGCCCTGATAAGTTCACAAATAAATAAGACCAAAAGCTACAACCCTCAAGGGTGGGGGTGGGGTGTGGGGGGGTGGGCTGGTTGGTGTTTTTACTCTGAAACATAAGCTCTGAACGTTTTTTTCTTTTTAACTGCAAATTTGAAACAAATGGCACATAATCAAAACATTCCTCTCCACCCCATAAAATCCCAAAGCATCCGTTGAAAAAACAGCAAAGAGGAAAAGCGAGGCTTTGATGATTTGTTTTGTGGGCACGAGTATTCCAATGACCCCCCCCCCCCCCCCCCCCATTGTCCGAGAGACCCAATTTAACATCTGAAAGTGTTTGCTGTTTAGGGAGACTTGAGAATGTAGAATGCGTTCTTACAATGCTGCTTGGAGATCTTGCCAGGCCGTTTGGAGCGTAGCAGAGAAGTCAGAGTTATGCAAAGGCATCCAACGAGACGGAAAAGACAGTCGCATTTCACATTGTTTAAGAGGGTGTGTCTGTAACGCCCTGTTTGCATTGTGGTGTGCAGTCTGTCTCAGAAAATCACAGGGTAATCACAGGAAAATCACAGGGTAATCACAGGAAAGTCACAGGATAATCACAGGGTAATCACAGGAAGTCCAGGTAATCAGAGGACAGTAATCAGGAAAGTCACAGGATAATCACAGGGTAATCACCAGGGTAATCACAGGATAATCAAAGGGTAATCACAGGAAAGTCACAGGAAAGTCACAGGGTAATCACAGGATAATCAAAGGGTAATCACAGGAAAGTCACAGGATAATCAAAGGGTAATCACAGGAGAGTCACAGGGTAATCACAGGAAAGTCACAGGGTAATCACAGGATAATCACAGGGTAATCACAGGAAAGTCACAAGAATCACACTTCACTGGTGGAAGTAGAGAGCCCAGTTTCGCACATCATTCCAGAACGTTCCATAAAAACCACAAAACTGTAACGCCACCAACAGGAGGCGCTGCCCCAAAGGTCCCCCCCTCTCTCGATCTCACACTGAGCCATGCTAGCCTGGATTACAGACAGCCAGGCCTGTTTAGCATTCAACAGAGCCACCTTCCCAGGGCATTTTGGGGATGCGTTACACGAGCAGCAATCCTGGCTCCGGTCGGTTGATCGTGGACGGCAGTGTAGTGTAATGGGCAAGGTGCCGGGCTTGTAACCTGGCAGGACACTGCCACTGCTCTCCACCCCTCCCCCCCCCCCCCCAGCAAGGCACACAACCTGCATCACCCCAGCATATATCCAGCTGCATAAATGGATGCAGTGTAAAAGTAGTGTGGCTATTGGATAAGGGCATCTGCCAAATGCCTGTAAATGTAATGAGTTTGCACTACTCAGTCGCCACACCCGCGATGCTCAGCGACCAGACGTCGAGCTCTGTCCCGTTTCCGATCTAAAACGTTCAGGTGTAATGTTTTGCACCGGTGCTTCCATTATTTGTGTACGCTATCCACACATCCTGCATTCTGCAACGTGGGACCCGCAGAGCTAGGCGGATGAAAACCGCTGCAGTGCGTTAAATTTCGGTAGCGAAAGGGAAGTTATTAAGGGATGCCATTAAAAAAAAAAAAAAAGACGAAACGCTATTTCATCATGATAAGGGTGTCCCTGCTGAAAGTAGGCCTTTTAAGTTGGTTGGGACCATTAGAACAATTATCCCCTTGGATGTACAGAAAGAAAATGGTGGGGGGGGGGGGGGGGTATTTTAATTATTTATTTTTTTGCAGTGTCAGCAGTGAAACTGCCTTTCTGTGTTAGTGAAGCAGGCCTGTTGTACCATATGCTGTAGTCCTGTGTGTGAAGACCAAAGATCATCTCCCAGCATGAGGTGTGTTGCTTCTGCTGGCACACTAATCAATTATTTGTTAGCTTTTCTTATTCATGTGAGTTACGCTGCTGTGTTTACACTGCTCTGAGTTTACACTGCTCTGTGTTTACACTGCTCTGAGTTTACACTGCTCTGAGTTTACACTGCTCTGTGTTTACACTGCTCTGAGTTTACACCACTCTGTGTTTACACTGCTCTGTGTTTACACTGCTTTGAGTTTACACTGCTCTGTGTTTACACCACTCTGAGTTTACACTGCTCTGAGTTTACACTGCTCTGTGTTTACACTGCTCTGAGTTTACACTGCTCTGTGTTTACACTGCTCTGAGTTTACACTGCTCTGAGTTTACACTGCTCTGTGTTTACACTGCTCTGTGTTTACACTGCTCTGAGTTTACACTGCTCTGAGTTTACACTGCTCTGAGTTTACACCACTCTGTGTTTACACTGCTCTGTGTTTACACTGCTCTGAGTTTACACTGCTCTGTGTTTACACTACTCTGTGTTTACACTGCTCTGTGTTTACACTGCTCTGAGTTTACACCACTCTGTGTTTACACCGCTCTGTGTTTACACTGCTCTGTGTTTACACTGCTCTGAGTTTACACCACTCTGTGTTTACACCGCTCTGAGTTCACACTGCTCTGAGTTTACACTGCTCTGAGTTTACACTGCTCTGTGTTTACACTGCTCTGTGTTTACACCACTCTGTGTTTACACTGCTCTGAGTTTACACTGCTCTGTGTTTACACCGCTCTGTGTTTACACTGCTCTGAGTTTACACTGCTGTGTTTACACTGCTCTGTGTTTACACTGCTCTGAGTTTACACCACTCTGAGTTTACACTGCTCTGAGTTTACACTGCTCTGTGTTTACACCGCTCTGTGTTTACACTGCTCTGAGTTTACACTGCTCTGAGTTTACACTGCTCTGTGTTTACACCAGTCTGTGTTTACACCGCTCTGAGTTTACACCGCTCTGAGTTTACACTGCTCTGAGTTTACACTGCTCTGAGTTTATACCACTCTGAGTTTACACCACTCTGTGTTTACACTGCTCGGAGTTTACATGGCTAAGTTTAAGCTGCTCAGAGTTTACACTGCACTGTGTTTACACTGCTCTGAGTTTACACCACTCTGATTTACACTGCTCTGTGTTTACACCACTCTGAGTTTACACTGCTCTGAGTTTACATGGCTAGGTTTAAGCTGCTCTGAGTTTACACTGCTTTGAGTTTACACGGCTATGTTTACGCTAAGTCATGATGTCATGTGAGGAGCTAAACGGCGAGCAGTGGCTTCAGCCGCTGAAACTCACCAGACCCTGTGCCAGCGGCTTTTTGCAACGCGGAAAATTCCGGGGGAAATTAGATTTGTTCCCTTTTTCATGCTTTTCCCCAGTGGGGTGCAGAGGGGTGCGGGGGTGGGGGTGGGGGGCTTTCTGACTCAGGTTTTCTTCACCCTTTCCGTATGGGGGTTGTGGCCTTGATGATAATTAACTCTCCTGACGCTGTTTGTGTGTGTGTGTGTGTGTGTGTTTGTGTACACCCGGATCTAAGGAGGCTAACATATGTCAACCTGCCCCCCCCCCCCCCACAACCCCGCCTCCACCACCCCCTCCACAGGATCAGAGAGGATTGCAGGCAGAGCACAGAAACATACGGGGTAAGGGGTGGGTGATGGCTGGGCCGGGGGGGGGGGGGGGGGGGGAAGTGAAGCAGTCCAATCGCACAATGTTATAGCTCAAAGGATACGAACACAAAACATGCTCACTGCCACTAAAATAGACCTGCCATATTGAACCTGTTAATGAAAACCTGCTGAATTGAATCTGGACCTGTTTATGGAGACCTGTTGAACTGAATGCAGTGTTATGCAAGCAGGTTAATTAACAGAAACTTTTCCTGAAGCATCAGCTCAGTGACTCAAACACAGGCACAGTTAAAGGTTGAAAAATTTGGCGGAACTGAGAAAAGTGTGTGTGTGTGTGTGTGTGTGTGTGCATGGGTGTGTGTGTGTGTGATTGTGCTTGTGTGTGGGTGTGTGTGCACACATGCCTGTGTGTGTGTGTGTGTGTGCACACATGCCTGTGTGTGTGTGTGTGTGTGTGTGTGTGCGTTTGTGGAGGGGAGAGCAGGCTTTTCGCTGTAAGATAATGAGCCATACTCATTGTGACTGTGTGCGGAGCTCCAGATAAGACTCTTGCCCAGCAGCACAGGCTCTTTATGACAGCGATCGGTGCCCCCCGTGCAGGTTGTGCTTAACAAGGGGGCCGCTACGCTCTGCCTGTTACCTGGGCCAGGCACGCCGTCATGCTGCTGACAGGTAGACCAGCATTCCGCCCCACAGACTCCGTCCGGCGTGGAAGGCGGGGGTCATGCCGCTGTGGAAAGATCCGGCTCCACTGCCTGCGTTTTCTCTTCTTCCACCCCCCCCCCCCTCTGGTTTCACCCTCTGTGTTTCCCTCCAAAACAGCCTTCAAAGGTCACAGGAAGCGCGTGGGATCTGAGAGGTTTTTAGGGTTCAGTGCTTTTTTTTATTCATTAGGCCGGGGTGTTTGACAGTTCCAGTGGTCCAGTCGAGCAGCAACTTTGTGACCCCCACCCCCACCCCCTTCTGCCCACAACCCCCCCCATCCCCCTGCCCACCACCCCCCAAGCGCAGTTGCCTGTACTGAAGTTGCAATGGAACTGGAGTGAAGTTATGTAATCAAGCTGTTATTGAAAAGTTTTTAAAAAAAAAAACATATACCATATACCATACCCCCCCATCAATCCCACCCCCAAGCCCCCTGAAGCCTACAACAACTGTGAGCTGAACCCCACCATGAGGTCACAGTTAGAGAGAGAAAGAGAGAGATGCAGAAGAGAAAAAAAATGACAAAAATACAGAGATAGAGGGATAAAGAGAAAGAGAGAGAAGAGACATCAAAAATAAATGTAATGTTAATGGCTGATTTGTATTTTACGTAGATGATTGCTTTGGAAATACTATACCTATGTGTGGTCATGCAAATAAAGTTTATCTTGAATCTGAATTTGAAGAGATTGTTATAGATGTTGCAATTAAATGAAAATAGCTGAAGCTTAACTATTGTCAATTAAAATAAAAAAAATAGTTAAACGTTAGTAAAATTATCTAATTTAGCCACAACACAATTTCTAGAGAAACCTAAAACCTTGCTTTTCTCTCCACCCTGTTTCAGTGCACGGTGGTAAGAGATTACCCCTCCATATTAATTTAGTTTAACTGAATGTAATGGCTGTGTCCTTTTGCAGTAGCCATTTCCCACATGTAAAGCAACTCTGATTTGCATTTGAGAGAAGAAGAGTGAAAGAGAAGAGGAAGAGCGAAGGAAAGACTGAGCAGACTGTCGTTTCTCATCCACCCCTCAGTCCGGCGTCTCCCTGGGGTTCTGAGATAAAATAATAATAAGAAAATAAAAAATAAAAAAACGCTTCAGCCTGAAGATTTTTGAATTGGAAATTGAATATGAATTTTTGTTGGGGGGGGGGGGGGGGTGTGTGTGTGTAAGGGCACTGTCAGTAGCAAACTGGTGCATGCTTAGGACAAAGACACTGCCTAGTCTGTGATCCTGAAATATTGCCCCGTTTTGGGGGGAAATGGGGAGGTTGAGTCAAGACTCAAGCAAAGAGGCTTACTCTCGCACACACACATTCACTCACACACACACACACTCACACACACACTCACACACACACACACACACACACACACACACACACACACTCACACACACACACACTCACTCACACACACACACACACACACACACTCACACACACTCACACACTATCTCTCACACATGCACACACACACACACACACACACACCACCCTGCTCCTTGTTCTCAGTGAACCATGGAAATGTGTTCAGACAGCAGGGTGTAAAAAGGTCTATCCCCCGCTCAGCCCTCTGGGAAAACCAGGCACAGCATGCAGACGACTCACCTGTCAGCTTCTGTTCATTCAGAGTACCTGCCCCCCCCATCCCCCCAATCGAGCGGGAGAGAGTAAGAGAGAGAGTGAATGAAAGAGAGAGAGAGAGAGAAATGTGTTGTTGTTCTTAATTTTACTTACCTGTACATTATTATTATTATTATTATTGCTGTTCATTTTTGGTGTGTCTCTGTGTAACAGTACAGTCATAGCTGGTCTGGTGTTATGTATCATTTACAGGCTTCTCTGTATGTTTCTTGGCAGCTCATGCTTGGTGCAGCACGAAATTTACTTTAACTGAAATTAATTAAATTGAACAGAACTGATAAGGAGAAGGAAAGAGAGAGAGAATGAGGGGAGAAAGAGAGGAGCTATAGAAAGATAGAGGGTGAAGCGAGAGAGAGAGAGAGAGAGAGAGAGAGAGATGTAAAATTTCACACTGTAACCATGCTTAATCTTAACACATTTAGCATTGCCAAATGCAAAAAACATTGCGCTACAATGACCACATGTCTCCTTTAAAACATTTGTCGAAAGAAATTTGTCTAAAGCATAATTATAATTGCTTTTACAAGAGTAATGTCATGCATTAATGCAAGATTTTAAAAAAGTATATATGAATTTAAACGTTGACTGTAAATGTAAATATTAAATCTAAAGACTCGTATCACCTGCCTGGGAATGCTGCTGGGAAGCCATTAGCTCTGTTAGCGCTCGTGACAGGCAGCTCAGAGAGACACCAGACCCATGAAGATGGCAGCTGTCAGTTTCGATTCTGCCTCTGACACTTCGCCGACGCCCTGAACTCCCTCCCCCCCCCCCCCACCTAACACCACCCAGTGTGTCAATATTTTCTGTACACTGAAACGGGTGAAGCTAAGCTGAGATGACACACCCTCTTTGTTCGCTTAACACTTCACTCACCGTAGATTCTCACCTTCCTCTCTGATAAGGCGGAATAAAAACAGTGCTGCTATCTTTGAATGTTTAATGTCTCTGGTTTTTTTTTTGAAAGTCGTGACAATGACGTTGCCAGAGGTGTTTGTGGCACACAACCTCATGTTTACGTATATATTTTTACATTGTACATGTTAAGCACTTGCTGGGCAATAGCGTGTGCGTAGCGTTTAGCCACTGGGTCACCATCACTAAGTGCACAACAAGTTTCACCCTGACACGGGAGTCTCTGTTGGGTTCCTGACTTGCCTGAAAAAGTAAAGAGTATGAACTGTTAGGTGCTGCTCTATAAACTGCCAGTTGTGTGTATTTTCAGCAACAGGTCCACTGTCCTTACGTGCGAATCAGAAAGGCTGATTTTACCCCTACTTGCTGGCAGCCATTTTGTGTCGATGGACCACTTCGTGTGGAGTACCTGGTGGAATTCTGGGACAGTAAGCGGGTTCCCTGGGAAACGCATCAAGGTGGTTTCCATCGTCTCACCTCCACCTGGATTCATCAGAGAAAAAGGTGCAGAATCAGGGAAAAGGTGCAGGATCAGGGAAAAAGGTGCAGGATCGGGGAAAATGTGCAGGATCAGGGAAAAGGTGCAGAATCAGGGAAAAGGTTCAGAATCAGGGAAAAGGTGCAGAATCAGGGAACAGGTGCAGAATCAGGGAAAAGGTGCAGAATCAGGGAACAGGTGCAGAATCAGGGAAAAATGTGCAGGATCAGGGAAAAGGTGCAGAATAAGGGAACAGGTGCAGAATCAGGGAAAAGGTGCAGGATCAGGGAAAAGGTGCAGAATCAGGGAAAAGGTGCAGTTTCGAGTCTCTGTGGAGGTACACACACCCTGTGCTCACACCTCCATGGAAAAGCAGCTCCACAAAAGGGGCCTTTCATTTCCACAGCGGGGCGGTTTAAATGTCAAGGGTGTGAATGTTCCCTGTGAATGTGTACACGCCGCACGCGTCTGTCAACATAAAAATGAAAGGGTGAACCGCCGTTTCAACATCAGTCTTTCCATGAATCGTGGGGGGTTGGAGGGGGATGTTGACTCAGAATGTCGCCTGAGCCGTGCTGTGCTGTCTCTGTGACACCGGCCCGGACAACCGGTCAGGCGCTGTCCATGTCACAGTGTTATAATGTAAAGTACACAGGGCAATTTCACGCAGTTTGGTTCGTCTCTCTCTCTCTCTCTCTCTCTCTCTCTCTCTCTCTCTCTCTCTCTCTCTCTCTCTCTCTCTCTCTCTCTCTCTCTCTCTCTCTCTCTCCCACCCTCTCTCTCTCTTTCTCTCTCTCTGTCCCACCCCCTCTCTCTCTCTCTCTCTTTCTCTCTCTTTCAAATTTTTTCTCATTCCTCCGTTTGTTCTTCCCCACCATACCCCAGGGAGGTGAAGCTGAATTAGCATGCACAGGAGGAGCTCCATAATCACAGTCAAACGGTGCTCCAGACACGCACCACGGACCTTTTAATTGCCTGGCGGTTGGTACTGTAATGTTGATACTGAGAAAATCTGTTGTGTGCTGAAATCAGAGCAGCTGACCAGTTTTTGATAACCCATCACCCGCCCACACTAACCCAGCCCCCTACCATACTACCCCTCGTCCGGCCACACTAACCCAGCCCCTATCATACTACCCAGCACCCGGCCACACTAACCCAGCCCCCTACCATACTACTCATCGTCCAGCCACAGTAACCCAGCCCCTCACTACACTAACCCAGCACCCGGCCACACTAACCCAGCCCCTCACTACATTAACCCAGCCCCCGGCCACACTAACCCAGCCTCTCACTACACTAACCCAGCACCCTTACATACTACCCATCGTCCGGCCACACTAACCCAGCCCCCTGCCACACCTAACCCAGCATCTGGCTACACTAACCCAATCCCTCGCTACACTAACCCAGCCCCCCACTCCACTAACTCATCTCCTTGCCACACTAACCCAGCCCCCTGCCATGATTTGAGAAAAAAACATTAAGAAAATCTGTTGTTGTGTTCCCAGATACTGCACTATGGCTGCTTTTTTTCAGCATTACAGTAAGGTTGTGACACATTGAAGCAACTCATCTTACTCAAACTTTTCTTTTTTTCACTATTAAAAAACACAGCATTGCAGCCAGGGGTGAACGGATTCAGGGAAGAAACACCACCACTAATACATTTTTGGTGTTTATAGGACAGCCAATCAGCAGCAAGTTCGCACAGCTTCAATGTGATCATGTGATGTGCTTTAGCCAATCGCATGGAAAAGCTGCAAGGCCTGTTTCCCTAAACTCCCCAGAATTGATTTGGGTGCTGCATACAGGTACCTTTTTCAATTCCTCAGCACAATCTTACCGGGAGGCTGTAAAACATTTTGACGGTGTTATGTCCTAGCCAAGTTTACTGAGGCTGACTTTTTTACGTCCCCGGTGCCGTTGTGTCCGACTTTTATGCTCCTGACGCTGCTCAGTGTCTGTTTTCAGCGACGCTCAGCGATACTGAAATCTGGCTCTCCAGGAACGGCGCGCTGCTGGTTTTCCTTTCTGCCTGATGGTTAATTGATCGACTAAATGCCACTGACCGGCCGAGAGATTTAACTCACCTGGTGTCCCAGGTTTAAATCGTTCCCTGATTGGAGAGGAAGAATGAAAACTCTTTATGAGCATTTGAGCATCCCTGCTTCATTTTTATTGTTCACTTTTATTGTGTCAATTGTAATGGGCCTGAGTGTAGTTTAAACCTGTAGACCACAGAACTGCATTACAACTGGAAGATCCATTCCTTATTTTAAAGGTTCGGAGAGCCGTTCCAGTTGTAATGCAGTCTTGTGGCCTAGAGGTTTAAACTGAGGCTGGATTTATTCAGGCCTAATTTACTGAGGCTGAATTTACTCAGGCCTAATTTACTGAGGCTGAATTTATTCGGGTCTAATTTACTGAGGCTGAATTTACTCGGGCCTAATTTACTGAGGCTGAATTTATTCGGGTCTAATTTACTGAGGCTGAATTTACTCAAGCCTAATTTACTGAAGCTGATATTACTCGGGGCTAGGTTACTGAGGCTGAATTTACTTGGGCCTAGTTTACTGAGGCTGAATTTATTCAGGCCTAATTTACTGAACCAAAATTGACTTGAGGCTGTATCTGCTGTGTTCAAAAGATAGTGGTTATGGTCCTTTTCCAGATGTTTGCATAGAACAGTGTAGCTACCCTATTTATAAGAGCAGAATATCGGGGCACACGTCCCACTCTGACGTGGTGGGGGGGTGGTTGAGGTGGATGAGGGGTACGGGTGGGGGGGGGGGGGTGTTTGAAAGCCTCAAAGCTGTGGAACACTCTCTCCTGCCACACCTGGGACTGCACCGGCATCTCTCAAATCTGTATTTTGAATCCCTTCTCAAAACCTAGCCGATTCAATCGGCTCAGCTTCCTCACCAATCCCCTGTTAGCCTACAGCCTTTATAAATATTATATTTGCCTTCTTATGTATTATTCTGTTTATTTCTTCTTCAGTCTTACCTTGTCTATCTATTTTTTGTTGCTCCTTTTTTCAAAGGTGTATTTTACCCATGATGATCCATCCATTCTTTGAAAAGTGCCCTGGGGTTTCAGAAAGGTCCCCAAAAAATAGAACTATGAACTTTTATTTAAGACCTTTATGAACTTATTATTATTATTATGCTAACGCCAAATATTTGAATTTTGGGGGACAGTTTAGATGTTATAATGATAACATTGCAGTCATATTTGCATACAGTCTTAAAAACCTGATGGCTACCAGACACATCTTACCGAATACATCAAATGCATATAGACTGTTTGAAGAGAAAGTACTCAAATGAAAGATTTGTTGAACTTTATTAACATCACTAACATTTGAGACAATGAGCTTTCAAAAAACATAATAAGAAGAAGAAATTTAAAAAAAGAAAAGCTTGTGAAATTTAATTGTGTCTTTTATGGTTGCGTAGTGTCATTATTACTGTAAAGTTAAAGCCGTCCAGTGAGGTTCACCAGGAGAGCGATGGCTGTTGTAGCCTAACTGTAATTTGTTGCCACTTTGCACTGCCATAAATTTTGTGTTAGGGTTTGAAATACAGCCTTACCAGTCAATGAACGTACGGAGATATTGAGCCCACCTCCCTTTTGAGGCTAATTGACCGTTACACGGTTATAGATCCATCTTCCCTTGAATCCCCATCAAAGCGGAAGTGGTCCAGGCCCGCTGTTCATTTTTGCGTGTCACCAGGGTGATGTATTTTCCTGGAGACGTCAGTTAAATTTAAATTCTTCGCGTTTTTCTTACCGGCTATTTACCGAGATCTCCCAGCTCTCGTTAGAGACTTAATGGAGACTGGGCTTGTAACCGAAAGGTCGCAGGTTCGATTCCCGGGTAAGGACACTGCCGTTGTACCCTTGAGCAAGGTACTTAACCAAAATTGCTTCAGTATATATCCAGCTGTATAAATGGATACAATGTAAAAATGCTATGTAAAAAGTTGTGTAAGTCGCTCTGGATAAGAGCGTCTGCTAAATGCCTGTAATGTAATGTAGTGTAATGATGTTAAGGTTTTACAGGTGTGTTGGCAGTCGGTCAGGTGTGGCGGAAAAAACACAAATGCTATCATACAACCGGCGTTGTTCCCCCCGCACTGCTCACACTGGGGCAGGGGGGAGCAGCTGCTGCAGAAGACCTTCCTAAGTTTTGGGACCTTTTGCCCGAAAAGATCATGCTTCTAGAAATCATTTTAAATCTATAATGTGCTCTCGGCTCGAAATTCAGCTTTGGATGTGACATTTTGATGTGGCCGCTGCGAAGCATATTGAGTTGCATAGTATTGCAACTCAGTATGAAACTTGGGTTTTAGTTTACGGTTGGCTTAACACGTTTCTGCAAATGTCATTTTGTGGATTTTTTTTTTTTTTTAAACAACCAATACACAGGTTACACAGTACTTGATGACAGGTGTCCAGATTATTATTTTATTTTTAAATGTTTCATATTTGATTATTTTCCCTTTGTCCAATATTACGTTTTGTCTGAAGATCTGAAACCATCCAGTGTGACAAGCATGCAATAATAAGAGGAAATCAGGATGGGGGGGGGGCAATACTTTCACGGCTGCTTTTGTATTATTTACTGTTGGGCTGTGAAGTTGTACCATCATGGTAGGACCTAAGATAGCAAAACAGTGAAGAGCAGAGGGTCTTTTCTGCATTATATCCATGTGGAGCGCGGTGTCAGGGTAACGCGGGCTGCATACTGACGGCCAGTCTGCGTCTGTGCTGTTAGCTGTTATCACGGCCCGTTCTGAAGTGGACGTGAGCGGGGGGGGGGCCTGTTTCGGGTGCAGCTCAATCATTCCCCCCTCATCTCGGAGGGTTTGGAGGGAAAGCTTTTTTTAAATTGGGGCCTTTCCTGAACGGGAAGCGCCCCTCTCTCTCTCTCTCTTAATGACGTCGACCTCGCCCCAGGCCTCGGAGTGCTATTAACTCGCGCGGCTCCGGCGTTGCGTTCGCCGTTTCGCACCCCGGGAACATTCGACCGCGCTGTTCGAAAATCGAGGGTCGGTCTGCGTTTTCGGCATCGAGCGTACGGATTCCAGCGCAAAATCCTGTGTCTATTATGTGTATCTGTGTGTCTATTATGTGTGTGTGTGTGTGTGTGTTTAGTTTTTGATTAGTGGGGAAAAAAAAATAACGAGTCAAGTCTTGCTGGAAAAAATATGCATTTCACCATCTGCTGCATAAATTTAATTTTTATTTCTTTTGACTGGATATGCTGTAGTTCAAGGTTTCCTGTAATTCGGTGGGTCTATGCTATAAGTCAAGGGTTCTATGCTGTAAGACAAGGGTTCCATGCTGTATTTAAATGGTTCTATGCTGTGCGAAATGGGTTCTGTGCTGTAAGACAAAGGTTCTATGCTGTAAGTGAGGGTAATGAGGCATTAATGAATAGTTAGTTTATCTGTACACATGATATACACACAAAAAAAAGTGTATATCAGCACTCATTTTCAGCTATGCATGCTGGATAGTGCAATGCAAGCTGTTAATGGGCAGACCACTGCAACCAGCAAGGTCAGGTGTTTGCTTGCTGTGCTAATGTGCCTTCGCTAGCCACAGCAGCGGCCCCCACTAGCCGTCTATGGTTCGGACGGCTGCTGGTCCGAGGTCATTGTGCAAAACCTGCTCTGCAGCAGGCTGTGGGCGGAAGGTAGAAGGAAGGCAGCGGTCCGATGGCGGTCCGATGGCGGTCCGATAGGCATTTGCATGCTGGGACGTGCCCCACATTGGGCAGAATTTCCTGTGGCAGAGCTGCTTGCCCCGTTGTGCCCAATATGAGACCATCAGCACCTCTGGGACGTCCCCCGTTTCAGAATGTGTGTCGCAGCCCAAAACTGCTCACTGAGTGGAGCACGATGTCACTAGAGAGAGCTAAGCATGCCTGCTAGTGTGTGTGTGTGTGTGTGTGTGTGCGCATTCGTGGATGTGTATGCGCACCCGGAAAATTGAGGATATGTTGAGATATGAAAGTTTTTAATTGAATATAAAAAGAGCAGCTCTTTGGTATTTGGCCTCCTTTTGTTTCATTTGGAAGGATTTGTACATTAATGTTTAATATGTGGGCTGTCCAGTTCAGATCAGCCTCTTTTCTATGTTCTTAATGTATTTGGGAAAGGCGGGGGGGGGGGGGTTGGGAAGTGACTTCAGAACTGGGGAAATCTGGGGTATATATTCTCTAGGGGTAGCACTGCGGCTAGTGCACAGGTAAGCTTTCTGGGATGTGTCCTGTGCCAGCTTGTGTCGTTCCTGTTCTTAGTTTAGTTTGGCCTTTTAAAGCGGAAGATTTGGGCCTCTGGGGCGGTCCCAAGGTCGCATTGTCTCCGGACACTCAACCCAAATTTGATCAACTGCACAGGGAGTAAAATTAGTGGTCAGGGTGTATTTCTATTGGCTGGCGGAAAATATTAAATATATAAAAGCGTGTGTATGTGTGTATCTGTGTGTCTACTGTGTGTGTGTGTGCATGTGTTTAGTGTGTGTGTGAGTGTGTGTGTGTGTATCTGTGTGTCTACTGTGTGTGCGCGTGTGTTAAATCCTCCCCTGTTGTGAGGGATGCATACCTACTCAGCAGTGTTCCTTGGTTTGGAGGGTTGCCAGATTTCAGGTGATCCCGGCTGCAGCACGTCAGAGTGGCAGGAGAGCCCGTCAGACCGGTGAGCTGGGTTCAGACCGCAGGGAGTCCAGCTGAGAGCAACATCCAGTCTGAACCTCCTGAAAATGACTATCATAATCAAGAAGAAGAAAAGTCTCTGTGCACCATATTCTTTTCTTTTTTTTAAATTTCCTTTTGCGTTTGCCATCTGACACGCTCGATAGCGGCGGGGCCGCACGCTGGGGGACCGTGTGGCCAGCTACGCCGCAGAACCCGGGGAAGAGTTTTTTGTTTTTGTTTTTTTGTTCTAGCTGGAGTTTCGCAGCTTTGTGGAAAGTGTGTGTTTTAACGGTCCTCACAAGACTGTCAGGATCCCTGCACTCTCGGCCCTCGCCGGGCCGGATCAAGAGCCCGGCCCCCCCCCAGGCACGGAAACCGTCTGTGCACCACGCCATGCGGCCCGGAAGGCGGGTCATAAAAAAAGGTTTATGGTCTGTTTCCTATCATTCTTCAGTGCCACGCAAAGACTGCAGGAGGAAAACGGCATGAACAGACGGACAAATTAATGAAAAAATGAAAATAAAATACTACAAAAATCAGAGGCCAGGCTCTTGCACTCAGCTTGCGGATAATGGATGACCTCACGGACTGATGACCTTAATCAACAGTCCCTTCACGGCACGTTACAGGGCAGGGATCCTTAACCCTCTAAGCTGTGAGGTCACAAATATGTGATTAGAATACTCTTGACTGAACACTCTAACGCTGATGTAACAATCTGCTGGTGACTGAAAGCAACGGAGTTCTAGAACACCGACTTAAAAACATTCCGAAAGAACCTACCCGTTCCCTGCCTCGGTCCTGGGGTCCCCCCTGTGTATGCTGGTTTTCGCTCTAAGCACATTTGGGTTTTTTTTCCCGCAAGCTGCTCATTTTTCTTAATTAGACACTTTTCATGTTTTGAGGAATTATTTACCCTCTTAATTATATCAGAAATGGCAAGTGTTGCAAATGATAACATGAAAAGAGGTTGTTTTTTTGTTTTTTTACTGATCAAATGAAAGCTAGTGCATCAAATTTGGCCTAATTGTAAGAATGCAAGACAGACCACTGAAAATGTAAACAATTTGGCTTAAAAGAATGTGCACAGCATAATTAACGCTCTTAGAAGAAATGTGTTCCAAATTAATAATCTAGATGTTGTCGAAGAATCCCGAAGCACAGGGAGTTCCACGGACAGGAATTCCGACCTGCGGCACAGTGTCTGTACTGCTGTAGCGCACTGGTCTCTGTTCTCGCCCTCCGACACCGCTGCCCGGAGCAAATCTTCCCCCCCCCAGAAAATCTCCTGTCAGCCTCATCTGCCTTCAGCCATTTTGAGAGCACAGAGCCACGGAGCAGTGCGTCTGCCAGCACGCGCGACGCATAGCAATGCGTTTCGCGTCCGGTCTGATTGACTTCAGCCTCCAGCTACGTTTCATCATTTGCATCTTTTTAATTTGCGGGTTAATTTGCTGGACGCCTTCGCTCCAGAGCCACTCGCACATTCGTTTATGACGAGCATCGCCAGCTGCGCATAGTTGAGTTGGGGGCGGGCCAGTGGTGAGGTGGGTAGCACCGTCGCCTCACTGCAAGGAGGTCTGGGGTTCGAATCCTGGCACGGGCCTTTAATGTTTGGGGTTTGCATGTTCTGATTGTTCTCCCCGTGTCTTGCTTGTCTGTCTCCGGGTACTCTGGTTTCCTCCCACAGTCCAAAGACATGCAGGTTAGGCTAATTGTGGGGTGTTGACAGGGCTTCGCTGTTCAACAGAGATATCATGGCAAACCACCTGCTAAGTCCTAATGAACACTGTATGATATATAAAGGTCAATGTAAATGAACTCTAAATCCTAAAAAATCAGCCTGTGTCTCGAACTGAGGGTAGCAGCACATAGATATGTAGCCACAAGCAGATCACCATAGAGACTCGGCGCATCGCTGAGCGGATTATGCCAGTCATTCATATGAGGCAAGCAGTTTTGTGAACAAGCATTTGAAACAATGCTCTCGGCGCTAATCGATACTGCATTAAAAAGAGCAGGAGCTTAGACTGAGACCATAAAGAAGGATGGAAAGTGTTATAATCGTAGCTGTAATTTTTTTAACTCGAGGTCCAAGGTGGCCACCATTGGGAACAGTCTGGGATTAACGATTTTAAGAGCTGTCTGTAGACGTGGGGCTTCAGCTGACGCTACTGATCAGTATTCACCAGAAATTATAGTTTCCCTGCTATTCTTTTACAAATTTTTTTTTTCTTAGGTTTGTAGTTCTTGGGGTCTATGCTTTTCAACCCCCCCACTCCCGCCCCTCCTTGTAATTCAAACTAAACGTATGGTCTTGCGTACTGTCAACAGTGCAGAACATCAATGTTAGTCTCCAGAATTCGGGATTTTTCCAGAAATACTGCGCAAATGAGTTCCCTGCATGCTGAGTGACGTGGTGTAGAGGTCAAAGGTCAGAGGGGTGGGGTTTGGAGCAGTGACAGTGAAGGCCTGATGGCTGCTGTGTGGCCCCCACTGCGGCTGGCTGGTGGATTAGTTGACGCTCACCTGGAACCCCTCCCCCTTACAGGTAAAGCACATTCACCTGGGGAGGGTGTTTCCAAGTTCTGATGGCTGCTTAGAAGACCAACAATTCTCAACATAACTCATCTGCAGCTGCAGTGAGGTTTTTATAGTGTCTATAAGCAGTATTTGTGCTAAAATTGGCTTGAGTTGTAGTGGTACATAGTGAAATGTTTTGGCGGTGTAGGATAATGGTTTGCGAGCTGGGATTGCAAGTCGGTGGTTGTTGGTTTGACTCCCAGCTGGGGTACTTAACCTGACCCGTGCTGTGCTCACCACCGCCGTGGTCAGTGGTAGGAACCTTTTACATTCTCTCTCAACAGCTGCTCCTCACGTCAACGACTTCACCCCGGACGTCCGCTAGCCTGGGATTGGCTAGCAGCGTTGTTTTTTTAGCGGTAAAAGCAGCTGCGTGTAAAGCAGTGGCTCAGAGACCCGTCTGTCCCGCAATGGAAAAGTTAAAGTTTGTGCCCGCCTGTGGCCGGAATCCTGACCAGGGTGCCAGCCTTTCACAGAACGGGCACAAAGATCCTGATGACTCCACGAAGGTTTTAATTACCCCGAACGAAGTTTCAGCGGAATCGATAGGTGCCGTCTAGTTGGCATTCCTGCCTTGGAGGAGGTCATTAAATTGACCCCCTTTGTGGTGTTTCAAGTGCATGCAGTTCCTTGAATGCTAGAGGTTTTTTTTTTTGTTTTTTTGCAGTTGGTTTGTCTGGCTGAATTCGTGAGTGATAGACTCCTGATTGGGCAATGAGAAGCCTGGTCAGGCTCATGGTGCTGTAAAATAATCAGACTGACAAGTAGGACTATATATATCGTGAATGGGACTTGTTGAGGTTGAAAGAACAAAATTCATTACATTACATTTATTTGGCAGACGCTTTTATCCAAAGTGATGTACAACAAGTGCAGACCGAATTGTAACAGTTACAAGACACAAGGTACGGCAAGGTACAATACTCATTATGTGACTCATGTTATTCAGAGTCAGGAACACAGTAAGTCCGGTTCACACAGTATGCATAGGCATAAAGTAGTGGTGAGTCAAACTAGCAGGCATGGCAACGAGCTACAACATGAAGATAATGATACAATAGTGCAATATAAGTGAAAATAAAAATAAAATATCACCACCACCACCCCCCCCCCCCCCCGACACACCTACCCCCCTACCGCAAGTCCAAAGCTGGGGAAAAGGAGCTGGCGTTCATTTCCCAGGCTAATCGCTTCGAGGCTCTTAATCACAACGTGTGACAGCAGGTGCGGGAGGTGATACGGACGAAACTCCATGGAAACGAAAGTGTAATTAATCCTGCGCTGGAGACGTACGGCGTCGAAACTCGCAATTCAGACGGGGGTTAATTAATTCTAGTGTTCGAAAAAAAAAAAACACTAGAGCGCACGTGTGTGTGTGTGTGTGTGTGTGTGTGTGTGTGTGTGTGTGTGTGTGTGTGTGTGTGTGTGTGTGTGTGTCACACGTTCTTTTTTTTCTTTTTCTTTTTTTTTTTGAATAATTAATTCTTTAATTCTAATGAAGGAACCAGTGCATTAATGGGAGCAGCGGATTCTGGAACCAGCACGCACGGCTAATTTGAGCCTGCTAGCTCGTGCGGTACACGTGTGACTTCACGACGTGTGTCACTGAAATGGCCTAAATGAGGCCGAATGCACCACCATAAGGTTAATGAATGTGCGTGTGTGACTCTGTAGGGAATCGATGCTCTCCGTTGTGTGTGTTTTTTTTTTTTTTTTACTTTTTTTTTATACAGGCATTTTAGCTGACGGTCTTATCCAGAGCGACTTACACACCTTTTTACATAGCATTTTACATTGTATCCATTTATACAGCCAGATATATACTGAAGCAATGCAAGCTAAGCACCGTGCTCAAGGGTACAACGGCAGTGTCCTATCCAGGATTTGAACCTATGACCTTTCAGTTACACGCCCAGTTCCTTACCCACTGTGCTACACTGCCGCCCAATTGTGTGTTTCAACGCAGAGCCTGACTGCTCTTCCTCTTGCCTAATAACATGGTGTACCATATTATTACTCTGTTATTACTCTGTTATTACTGTTTTATTACTGTATTATTAATATGCATTAAGTCCCTAAAACACCTCATACATGTAAATTACTCCAGTGGTTCCCACCAAACTTTTTACTATTTTTGGCCAGCCCCCCCCCCCCCCCCCCAACCCCTTTGGTAATAAGAATTTTTTAAGCCCCTATCCCCTCCCTGCGTAAGCACACATCCTGTACTGTGCCTTTTTCTTCAAGCCTTCACCTTCACGCCCCCCCCCCCCACACCCCACCCTTCCCATTGTCCCCCTGACCCCCCAGGTGGCGCACGACCCAACCAACCTGAATTAATCAAATACAAATTAACATATAGGGAATACAATCCATTCATTATGTCGCCCGCATGCTGGATAAAAAGGTCAGGAGAAACTTAATTATTATTGTTTTGGTTTGCATTGATTTTTTTATTTTATTTTTACATTCAATACATTTGAAAAAGATGAACTTTAATGAACTTTAAACACCAGAAGATTCCTGTCTGATGTGCTGCAGCAGTCTGGTCTGGGAGTAGTTTGCAATCTTTATTTAAAAAAAAAAAAAAATTTATCTCTCAGTAGCAGTGTAGGAAAATGAAAACTTTGGTAGAGGCATTTGCACAGGCTGTTTATCGAATCATCGAGCCCTACCAGCGTGGCGGGGAGACTGATTTAAATCAGTGGTCAGCTGGGCACTTTAAAGCAAGCAGGGGGTGTGACCAATGGAGTGGCGGCACTGGCCACCTCTGGAATTTGATTGGCCACCTGGGGTTCCGCCCCTATTTTTCCACCTGAAATTGCACAGTATTATTGGGTAATATAACTGTTGGTGATAGTGTGGCCCCTCCTTACTGAATCCCAACCCCATCTCGGCTGCCCCGTTAAGAAAGTCCTGGCAACCGCCCTAGCCAAAACCGTAGGTGAAATGTAGAGTTTTACCTGGGGGAGGGGGAAGGGGGGTCAGGGGGTTGGTTTGTGTGGGGACATATTTCACAACTCGGATGGCCTTCGGCAGTGTCCTACAATAGGTGTTGTTGTAAGAGGTGTACGTCCAGCGCCACTGAACAGACTTAAATACCAAACATCCCCTAGAGGTCCTGGCTCCAGGGTTGCCAGGTCAATTTAATCCCCGCCTCAATCCATAGGTAATTCATCATCCTGCCAAATAAAGCTAAACCATGAAGTTGCACTTCCGAAATAAAGTTCAGGGTCCTGCAAGGCAGACTGTGAGAGGATCTTGCTGTTTTCACGCAAACAGGTATCTATTAACAAAAACACCGTAAGACGATTAGGATAATGAATACGAAATCAAGGTTGATGAGTCAATGAAAGGAAGAGTAGTTAGAAGTAAAAAAAAATAAGCAGGTGGGTCTCCCACAATTAAAAGCAGGCTTGTAAAATGTGTTTTAAAAGCAGAGTTTTTAAAAGAAGACAGGGACTTGGCTGCTCTGATATCCTCCAGTAGGCCCACCCAGAGTTTTGAGGCTAGCTGTAACTGAAAAAAGCTTGATAATCGTCTAGAGTTTTGCTTCGACTCTGGACCTGCCAGCGACGGCCAGAAGCCAAGCAACCGTCACCATGGTGACATTTGTAAACTGCCGTTATTCCTCCCCGAATGAATGTGAGGGAGAGAGACTTATGGGAACCCAAGAGCCCTCCTATGCAGATCCGTACAGTAATGAGTAGGGACGTTTTTAACGCCAGGTATGCAATGCAGCAAACTGCCACAGTTCAAACGGTTTCAGCTCCACAAACCACAGGATGGTGAAGTCTGGCCTCCCATACCAGTGGGACTGAATTCTGCCTCTTTTTATTCAAAAACAATTTTCGTGACTTATGTAGAGTATCCGAACAGATGTGTACCCCAAAGCTGGTTCGCTCGAATAAATTATCGGGCTAATTACACGAGATGAAACTGGCGTGAAATCCCAGCGGGGAGGATTGATCCTCGCTGTTTACTTTTTGGCTTAAAAGCAAGAAAGGGGCGCGGCCATGGCCCCTGCTGCCTCCACTCTTGGCGTAAATTCAATTAAAGGGTACGTGGCCATGGCCCCCACTAGCCAATCACGATGCTCCTCAGGCTGAGATTGCCTGTACGGCCGGAGATCTGTAGTGTTTATAAATTCTGTATCTCCAAGGCTGCTTAGTAGCTCCTCTCGTTTGTTTGATTGATCGCCCCCCCCCCGCCCCTCCCCCCCTTCCCCGTTTCGCACATCACGTTCAGACACGCGCGGTGTGTGTGTGTGTGTGTGTGTGGGGTATATCGATGAGCGGAGGCATGTGCGCCCCCCCCCCCCCCCGTTCAATCACAGCTTGCTTGATTCAGCCTGCGCAAGTCGATACACACAGTGATTAACTCTGTTCTCCCTCTAATGATTAACATAACGATAAACATGCCCTGCAAACAAGAGGATAATTATTCAATGCGCTTCTGACACCTCCCCCCCCAAAAAAAATTCATTAATTCATTCTGATCAATGAACAAGGTTTTAGGTGGGATTTCTGATGTCGACGAAGCCAATTTCAGGCCGATACGCTTATATTTATTAGTGCTGTTAGTTGTAGTGTTTGCTAATTAAAAATAAAGGAAGGTGATTATTCTCTATTTACAATGAAACAAACTGCTGTGGGAGTTTTGCCTTTTTTCCTCTGTTAAGGCTCTGTTCCAGTGCGTGGATGAGCTCCATGGTCTGGTATCTGTTAAGGCTCTGTTCCAGTGTGTGGATGAGCTCCATGGTCTGGTATCTGTTAAGGCTCTGTTCCAGTGTGTGGATGAGCTCCATGGTCTGGTATCTGTGAAGGCTCTGTTCCAGTGTGTGGATGGGCCCCATGGTCTGGTATCTGTTAAGCCTCTGTTCCAGTGTGTGGATGGGCCCCATGGTCTGGTATCTGTTAAGGCTCTGTTCCAGTGTGTGGATGAGCTCCATGGTCTGGTATCTGTTAAGACTCTGTTCCAGTGTGTGGATGAGCTCCATGGTCTGGTATCTGTTAAGGCTCTGTTCCAGTGTGTGGATGAGCTCCATGGTCTGGTATCTGTGAAGGCTCTGTTCCAGTGTGTGGATGGGCCCCATGGTCTGGTATATGTTAAGCCTCTGTTCCAGTGTGTGGATGGGCCCCATGGTCTGGTATCTGTTAAGGCTCTGTTCCAGTGTGTGGATGAGCTCCATGGTCTGGTATCTGTTAAGGCTCTGTTCCAGTGTGTGGATGGGCCCCATGGTCTGGTATCTGTTAAGGCTCTGTTCCAGTGTGTGGATGGGCCCCACGGTCTGGTATCTGTGAAGGCTCTGTTCCAGTGTGTGGATGGGCCCCATGGTCTGGTATCTGTTAAGGCTCTGTTCCAGTGTGTGGATGAGCTCTATGGTCTGGTATCTGTTAAGGCTCTGTTCCAGTGTGTGGATGAGCTCCATGGTCTGGTATCTGTGAAGGCTCTGTTCCAGTGTGTGGATGGGCCCCATGGTCTGGTATCTGTTAAGCCTCTGTTCCAGTGTGTGGATGGGCCCCATGGTCTGGTATCTGTTAAGGCTCTGTTCCAGTGTGTGGATGAGCTCCATGGTCTGGTATCTGTTAAGGCTCTGTTCCAGTGTGTGGATGGGCCCCATGGTCTGGTATCTGTTAAGGCTCTGTTCCAGTGTGTGGATGGGCCCCACGGTCTGGTATCTGTGAAGGCTCTGTTCCAGTGTGTGGATGGGCCCCATGGTCTGGTATCTGTTAAGGCTCTTTTCCAGTGTATGGATGAGCTCTATGGTCTGGTATCTGTTAAGGCTCTGTTCCAGTGTGTGGATGAGCTCCATGGTCTGGTATCTGTTAAGGCTCTGTTCCACTGTGTGGATGTCTCCCATGGCCCAAGAATGGGATAGTATCAGTGGGCTTGCATATCAGCATATCACTGCGCACCAGCGACCCCTGCTGGCAGAGCAAGCGCCTGCAGCGCCACCTGTCGGGCTTCACGTGAGTCGTGTCTCTCTGACTCACGTCTGTGTGGGCGTGACTCGCCAACCGCGGGGCGCTAAGAAACGACGGATGACATCACACACTTGTCTGCGCTCTCCTGAATCGCTACAGCGGAGGTCACGGCGATGAGCGCTGGTAAAAAAAAAAAAATACGTGGGTGCTCCAAATCGGGGAGAAAATGGGGGTAAAAGTACAAAAAAAGCGGTTTCGAAAAAAAAACGAAAATGAAAGGCTGGTCTGGTCATCAGAATGCGCCAGGTGTAACTTGTTAGCAATGATCTAAGATGAGCGGTTTCTGAATTTAGCCTCGCTGAGCAAGTTTTCCCCTTTCAGTAGCAGAGGCTTCAGTCTTGGAAGGCATTTCTCCTTCAGGGGGGTTTTTTTTTTTTGGTAGTTGTTATATTTAAAAGAGGATGCTGCCCGATTCACCTCACAGTGATGGAGCTTAATAAAGATTTAAGGATTTTCCACTCTTGGCAATTTTTTATTTTTTTATTTTTTATTTTTTTTGCGAGATGGTGTTTAACAACTTTAGTCGGGGGAGGCTGTACATCATTCCGGCAGATCTTCAGGGCAATTTACACCGTTTTCACCGGAGAATAATTGAAGCTAATGAATTCATTTGACTCCGATAATTTGTTAAAAAACATAGCATTTAAAACAAGGCCTTTTGCACTAATTACCGTGGGAGGAATGAGTGGTGAGACTTGGAGAGAAACTGGATGTGGGCGGATTTATCATCTCATGAAATTAAAAGAAGGCCCAGCCGTCAAGTTGCCTCAGGAATGAAATTCTCTGTGTGGGATCTCTCTCTCTCTCTCTAAAAAAACTATTTAATTCAAATGGAGCTTTATCGGCATGACAAATAACCTTGCATTGCCAAAGCATAGTAAACAATTTTACAACATTAATAAATAACAATAAATATATATTGAAAGTTGATTTTAAAAGAATTCTATATACTCATGTGAATACTCTCCTTCTCTCTCTCTCTCTCTCTCTCTCTCTCTCTCTCTCAACTATTCAGTTCAATTTGAGCTTTATCAGCATGACAAGTAGCCTTGCATTGCCAAAGCACAGTAAACAATTTTACAACATTAATAAATAACAGTAAATATATACTGAAAGTTGATTTTTTTAAAAACATTCTATATACTCATGGCTAATCACTCATGTCTCATGTCTCTCCCTCACTCTCTCTTTGCCCCTGTAGAACATGGTTAACTCAGCAGTTCAAGTGAGTTCAGCCAGAATTTATTTATTTATTTATTTATTATTTTTTTTGGGCCTATCAGATTATATTGGGAGGGTGTGGTCGCTAAGCCTGGTTCTTTTTTTTTTATCTCTGATCCTTTTCTCTCTGAAGATGCAGATAGGGCCTCGCCTACATCGAGCGGCCGGCGGCTTTCAGAATTGTTCGTTTATTTTTTTTTATCTCGTCTCTGCCCTCTGAAAAGGGCTCGATTTTTGTCGTCGTGTTTGCGAAGGTCAACTCCCTTCGGTCGGCTCCGGGGCTGCCGTCGAGGTTTTTTGTTTGAAATCCGGCGATTCCGGCGAGGGTCGATGCCGAACGGCTTTACAGAACACGTTGATGTTTCGGGAGCTCAGATTGTGCGGATAATGATAATGAAAGGCTACGGGAAAAGTTTCTCTCTCTCTCTCTCTTTCTCTCTCACTCCTCTTTCTTTCTCTCTCTCTCTCTCTTTCTCTCTCTCTTCTTCTCTCTCTCTCTCTCTTTCTCTATCACTCTTCTTCTTTCTCTCTCTCTCTCTTGCTCGCCCTCTCTTTCACTCTCTCTGTTTCTCGGTCTTTCTCTCTGTCTCTATCACTCACTGTTCCCTTCTACCTTTTCTGTCTCTCCCTCTTTCTTGTGTGTGTACTGTGCTGTATGGGGTTTGTGCCGGTCTGCCCCCCCCCCCCCCCCCAGGACCTCTCTGCAAAGGGGGGTTTACGTCTTGAAAGGCGCTATATAAACCCAATCCATCGGAAACCTGAACCACTACTTCACTGTATTCTGTCAAAGAAAAGGATTAGTAATGGATTAGTAGCAGTAGTAGCAGTTTTAGCAATAGTATCAGTAGTAGCATTAGAAGTAGTAATATTAGTAGTAGCAGTAGAAGTAACAATATCAGTATTAATTGCAGTAGTAGTAGCAGCAGCAGCAGGTTTAGCAGCAGTATTGGCAGCAGTAGTAAGCAGAGGGATCCCCTATACGCTGTAGTGTCCTCCAGCTCGTACTCCTGCCCTGCAGTGAATTGCCTCATAATGCTGCTTCTGTCAGACTACACTACACCGAGGCTTGGATTCCCCCCAAACACTCATGCTGAAGTGGAAGCACCCCCCTATTTACCTCGCGTGCAAAGTTCAGCCTGATAACTTTGGCGATTGCCGAGCTCGCCAAACTAGTTTTTGTCAAGCGAGCAAAAAAAAAACCAAAAAAAAAACGAGTGCTTTTAATTGCATGTCAGCGTTGTGGATGCTTATCGATTGAAGGCAGACCTGTATCTGTTTATTGCATCGTGTTGAAGTGCAGCGTTTTTTAATGGTTTCCAGAATGTTCCCTGCACAGTAAAAAATACAGTCTTTTGTTGGGAGGGGGGATGGGGGGTGCTCCCCCGATCGACCCCCCCCGGCCTACAGCGGCTAATTCCCGCCAGCGATGCGCACTATTAGACAATGGCGGTATACGGAATGCCGGAATGTGATGATTTGCCACCCACCCCCCACCTCCCGCCAGCATCATCTTGTACCTGTTTACACACACACAGAAATATATACAGAAATATATACAAACACTGTTGTAGTACAAACCCCCACCCCTGTGTGTGTGTGTGAGCATGTGTGTGTGTGTGTGACTGTCTATGTGGTGTGTGAGCGTGCGTGGGTGTGACTGTGTGATTGTGTGTGTGTGTGTGTGTGCGCATGTGTGTGTTTGTGTGTGTGTTGGGCTACCGGCAGAAGCAATACACAGCACATTCCCATCAGGTATTTGGGTTTTACCCAATCAGAACTAAAGCTGGAGGCTAAAGCTGGCCATCCTGATAAATGCAGCGATGACAGGAGAGAGGCAGGGGCGCCTGTAATCGCCCCGGCGACCAAAAAGAAAAAAATGGCTGCCAGCCATTTCGCTTAGCTAGAGATTACTCCCCGGCCGCTGGCAAATCTGGAGCATAATTAACGTTTAAAAAAAAACCGCGGGAGGAATTCGGCATGGCGACGGGACCCGTCTCTCTTAACCGCCGTTTTGATGCGGAGGCGCCGGGTCCGCGTCTTCTCCGCACCGAACTTTCGCACTTCCTGCTGAACGCCGCCAGTCCCGCGGCTTCTAATTGTTCCGCTCGTCTAAACCGTCGTTTGCTTTAAAAAAAATAAATAAAAGCCGTTAAAATGAGAAAATGAGAAGAAGAAAAAAACCGCTCGGTTTTAAGCAATTGCAGTGGCGAGATAAGCATTTCTGGGTTTTTAATTGGCACACTGCTGCATGGTAGTCAGGCTTTCTTTGGCTGGCACGCTCCTGCGTTCGCTCTCCTCCTGCGTCGCTCTTCCTCCGTTAAACCGCAGTGGCTGTAACACGGCTGCGGTGGGGACGTTAAAGCGCATGTATAATGTAAGCCCGAAGAAAGAAAAAAAACTTTATAATGTATGCGAAACAAAAAAAAGTTTATCTTGTAAAAAAAAAAAGTTTGTCTTGTATTTATTAGCATATGCTGCAGTGTTCCTGCACAAAATCAAAGTCTACTACTAAGTTCTAGTTTTGTTTTGGGTTTTTTTTTTGCTTTAAAACAGTTTGCATTGCAGTGTGGAATGGGACTGATCTGTATTTCAAAATTGAAAGCTATTACAGGATACCATAGTAAAGAGAAAGTAATTTAAATCGACAGGTGTCGTGCAAAAAAAAAAAAAAAATTATATATATATATATAGGTGCTTTTGCTCCTGATGCCCGGTGCTCTTGCCCCTGATGCCCGGTGCTTTTGCCCCTGATGCTCAGTGCTTTTGCTCCTGATGCGGTGCTTGCCTGAGCCGTGTTTTCCCTGATGCTCAGGCTTGCTCTGAGCCCAGTAGTTGCCCTGGCCCGAGTTCCTGATGCCCGGTGCTTTGCCCTCAATGCTCAGTGCCCGTTCTCCATTCCTGGCAGGCAGGTCAGCGCTGCAGTAGCTACTGCCCTTCGCCCAAATAGGGCGAGTTAGGCAGCAATCAAGCCAGGCCCAGATGTCCTCATCTCTGGTATCGCTCTCAGAAATGCCTTCGCTCCTCCTCCTCCTCCGGCCCCGGGCGTCCCTCTCTGCGCTCGTTAGCTCCTCCTCCTCCTCCTCCTCCTCCTCCGGCCCCGGGCGTCCCTCTCTGCGCTCGTTAGCTCCTCCTCCTCCTCCTCCTCCGCCCCGGGCGTCCCGCTCTGCGCTCGTTAGCTCTCCTCCTCCTCCCCTCCTCCTTCCGGCCCGGGCGTCCCTCTGCGCTCGTTAGCTCCTCCTCCTCCTCCTCCTCCTCAGCCCCGGGCGTCCCCTCTGCGCTCCTTAGCTCCTCTCCTCCTCCTCCTCCTCCAGCCCCGGGCGTCCCTCTCTGCGCTCCTTAGCTCCTCCTCCTCCTCCGGCCCCGGGCGTCCCGCTCTGCGCTCCTTAGCTCCTCCTCCTCCTCCTCCTCCTCCAGCCCCGGGCGTCCCGCTCTGCGCTCCTTAGCTCCTCCTCCTCCTCCAGCCCCAGGTGTCCCTCTCTGCGCTCGAGTGGCGTAGCCAGCATTTTAGCCCCGGCCCCGGACTCCGCAGTCGACGGGGTCAGACGTGCCCGCGAAGTAACCCTCGCCCCTCGGTCCCGGAGCCCGCAGCGCGCTAAATTATACGCGCTTAGCGGACGCTCCACGCCGTGCGTCGTTCTGACCCTTCTCATCCCATTTAGCCGCTCAGCGTCAGGCTCTTATCCGGAGCGACTTGTAGTGCTTGAGTTCTTTGTTTTTGTACACGCAGCCCCTGTTTATACCGCTGGGTATTTGCTGAAGTATTTGAGCTTAAGCACCTTTGCTCAAGGATACGCTGGCCGTAGAATCAGAGCTGTGATAAGAGCCCCAGTTCTCTGCCCACTGCTCTACCCACAGATCAGTATATTCCAATCACAACGTGAAGTCCCCATCATTATTGACCTCGGCTGGTGCACGGTTCCAACGTCACAGGAGCATGAGCCACATACACGCATGCATGCACACACACACACACTCACTCACACACACACACTCACTCGCACGCACGCATGCACACACACACACACACACTCACTCACTCACACGCACACATGCACACACACACACACTCACACGCATGCACACACACACACACACACACACACACACACTCACTGGTTCCAAATTGGGAGGAGACTTTTTTAAATAGTTGAAAGTATGAAATCTCGTACTTAATTACGACAAATTAAAGAACATAGTATACGGCCCGTGCCACACAGAACCAGCTGTGGTGTTTAATCTGATCCAAGTGCTGCTCGTGGCCCCCTTTCTCTCTCTTTTGTTTCATTTTGCTGCTGAGCTGCAGTGATTTTTCTGTCGAGCATCAAAATGATCAAAAACGGTCACAGGCTCAAGGTCACGGGCTCAAGGTCGGAGGCTCAAGGTCGCAGGCTGAAGGTCACGGGCTCAAGGTGACATGCGGACAGCGAGAAAACACTGCCTACCCAGGAAACCCAAAACCATAAAAACCTCCGATATTCAGTCATGTTGTACAGGAATCCCCAAAACGTATACCCCCCCCCCCCTCGTCGCCCGCCTCCCCCCCTCCCCCCGCGTCACGCACAAAAGACCATAAATCTCTCCTTGTAACCGGGGCTTCAGAGACTCCCCGGCTCTCCGCGCGCTGTCCGTGATGAAGCGGTTGAGCAGAAAAGCGGAAGCCCGAGCTCCACGGAAATAACTTACTCCAAATTCCGCTACGGGTTCCAGATCCTTAAATCCCAGCGACCGTGTGCCCCGCGCACGCCAGTCACGGCCCGGTTCTGCTGACGCGAAGATGCGCTCGGCTTTTACCGGTCATCAGCAGGGCGATGAACCTTAAAAAAATAACAACACCCCTCACAGCCAGCTACTTCCCCCCCTGGTTTTGCGCCATGACTGAATTAGGTTTTGTTCACAAAAAGGCACAGTGCTGAACCTGTATCTTTCTTTTCTTTTTTTAAATGCAACCCTAACACGCTGCTAGGGTTGCATTTAACGCATTACACGCATCCGGAACAGGCTGACGCTCCCGGGTTTGTAAAATCAGGCGTGCAGTTGACATGGGGTCTCCCCCTTTGGGGGGGGTGGCGGTGGGGGCTCGGGTGCACCGTCTGAGCCGCAGGGCTGTTGTCACAGCTCAGCTTGAGAAGCCCGCCAGCGTTTGAGCTCTGAGAAACGGGGGGGGGGGGGTGGGGGGGTTGGGGGGAGGGGGGAATGCAGGGGAAACACACAAGGAAACAAGAGCGGGAGAGAGCAAAGGAGGGTGAGAGGGAGCCAGAGAGGTAGGGAGGGAGAGGGCAAGGGAGGGGAGTGAGGAAGGGAGGGAGGGAGGGACCGAGGTGAGCGAGGGAAGGAGAGAGAGCAAGGGAGGGAGGGAGGGAAGAGGTAAGCCAGAGAGGGTGTGAGAGAGGGAGGGAAAGAGTGAGGGTGTGAGAGAGAGAAAAGGAAGAATGGAGGGAGGGCGGGAGAGACTGAGGGAGCAAGGAAGGGAGGGTGGGAGGGAAGGAGGGAACATGAGAGGGAGAGAGGGATGGAATGAGCGAGGAAGAGAGGGAGAGGCCGTGGACCCAGCGCTGGTCTTCAGCTGTCTATCCGGCTGTCGGAACCAACGGCGCCAGCTAGCAGGATTTCCACTGTGAGTGGGGGGTGAGTGCCTGAGGAAACACCCAAAACTCAGCCCCATCCCACTGAGGAGCTGTCTGATAAAGTGGATCAGACCCCCACCCCATCATCTTTAAATAAATATATATATTACATTTATATATAATATATATTACATTAAACATTTTTTTTTAATTTTTATAATGGCAATATAAATATTTTGTTAGATTACAATACACCAGCATTTAACCAGACAGAAATGTGTTTAAGGTCAAGGGTCAAAGGTCACTGATAAACCCCGCCTACAGAGTGACAGTCTAGAACGGTGGTAAAGGCCCCGAGCCTGTGCCCCGGAGACAGAGGTTGTGGGTTTGAATCCCAAATTGAGAAAACCCCCCTGTGCCCTCGAGCAATGCATTTTAATGCCTTCGCTTCAGTCGATATCCATTTTAAAAAGATCCTATTGGATCTTTAGCCCCATCATCCTGAAATTGGATTGTTCGCGAGCAAATTTACCATCACCTCTTTTGGAATTCTGTACACCCTCTGTTTTTAACTCACGGGCCAAAATAGGTGCGCAAGGATTTATTCTGGAAAACACGAGTGAAATAGTAAAGTTTTAAAAACTGTATTCCGCATAACTGAATTCATTTTGAATTTGCTGTTTCGGTGGCATAAGCGCAGCTTACGCCTTGCTGCTCGGGCCTCAGCCTCTCAAAGCTGCCTCTCAGTATGTCAAACAGTAAATGTTATTTCCCGCTCAAAGTTTCTCCTGTCGGAGGAGGCTAAAGCTCGGTTTGAAAAGCCTTCTGGTCGCGCGGCGCTTTGGAAAGTAACCTTTTCCTGCCGTTTTCTTTCTCTGCACCTAAGAACACTGTCTCTGAGCGCTGAAGAACATGGCAGCCATTCTGATAGGATCTGCCCACACAGGCGAGGATTCTGGATCTGACGGACGGACATTTTGTGGTTTCTGTTTGTGTTTTTTTTTTTTTTTTCCCACTCGGCCTTCAAAATGGCAGGCCTGTCGTGTTCGCGCGTGTCTCTGTTGCGTGTTACATACGCTCTCTGACACATACATGTAGAATAGCTGTACAAAATAAGTATTGTAGCTTACTGAACCTGTGTTTAGCAGTTGTCTATGACCATGAAATGCACTTTTTTGTACGTCGCTTTGGATAAAAGCATCTGCCAAATAAATGTAATGTAATGTAATGAATAGCCTGCCAGGTCATATCGTAGAGGCAGAAACTCTGGGGGGGGTGGTTCCCAAGACCAGGCTTGATACGGTGTTAGATACTATCTAGCCTGCAGATAATCAGAGCACTATGTAGAAGTTAATTTAAAAAACGGCAATTGTTGGTCCGAATGGCCTGTTCTCATCATTATGTTATGCTACACATGCATGGCGTGGGGTTTATTGTTTCCATTTTAATTTATAACAGCAGGTGAGAGAGAGATTTCTTTCTTTCTTTGTGTTACCCTGAGCTTTCGGGAACAGTCCCTCTTTTTTTTTTTTTTTTTTTACCTGAAGTTGTGTTTTTTAATTAGGATGTGAACGGGGGAGAAGTGTAACGGCATGCTCGTAGCAGATGTTCCCATTCAAGCTTCTCCTGCTGGCGTGGACCACACGTCCTTCTCCCTGACTGCGTGAAATTAAGGCTTATCGGTACAGATAATTAGCCTGCATAACCGTATCTCAATAGCATCTGCGCTACAGGTGTGTTCCAGCCTGGAGGAAACTCTCCAGGCCCGGCGCTGATCGCTCTGCGTCTGTTCGCGCATGGCGTGCACCCTCTGAGCCAAAGAGCCTGGTCAACGGCCTTGAAAAGAGATCGTACTCATTCCGGCTCAAGGGAACGATGTCAACTGCGGTAGCAGTTGTTCCTGTACTCGCTCTTGCCGATGTGTGTGTGTGTGTGTTTGCGTGTGTGCATGTGTGTGTGTGTGTGTGTGTGTGTCTATGTGCATTTGTGACTTGTGGCGTCTGGGCCACCAAGGAAGCCAAAAATCCAATGACGGTGGCCTTGCTGTAACAAATGATGACCTTTATCTGCCTCCTGGACTGATCAACAAAACTAGAGCTGGGAAAAGAAAAGACTATGAAGGCATTATAAAATGGTGAACTAAGATGACCCAACGATGGTGGTCCGTGCTGATTGGCTGGGGACGTGCTTCTAACAATGCCCTTAATCCTCAGCTGTTTTTTATAGAACATGATTAGGGGGAAACTAGCCGCAGAAAGTCTTTTTAGGTCACTGATGTAATCATCTATGTAAAAGAAAACATTTCTCAAAAGTCCGGTCGAAGGCAAACCGAAGACACTGGAATGGAAGAGATATTTATATGTAATACCAGCTTACCATCTGGGGTCTTTTTTTTGTTTTGTCTTGTTTTGTTTTGGTTTGTTTTGTTTTTTCTCACTAGCTTAGACTTGTGGAGCCTATTTCATTCTGGGAGAAAATATACTATAACTCGGAAAAAGAAAATCCACCAGAGATGGAAACAACTTACGAAAAAAAAAAATAATAATAATTTTTACCAACCAGAAACAGCTTGGAAGCTTAGGAGAAGGTTGGAAAAAAAAAACTGTGGAATCTGCAGTCCAGGTAACTTGTCATGCCACTATGCAGCTAGATCAGGGCCCAAAGTTTCTTAAATTTGAAACAAACAAACTGGATCACTCATAAAACTTACTAGCTCATGCAGTATGTGAGATGAACACATGAATAGGTGTGCTGTTTCAGAGTGACTGAAATGAACACATGAAGGGGTGTGCTGTTTCAGAGTGACTGAAATGAACACATGAACAGGTGTGCTATATAACAGGAGCTGAAATGAACACATGAAAAGGTGTGCTGTATTCGTGTACACATGAGAGTGTGCTGTATCTCATGACACACACAGAAGGTGTGATTATGACTAACAACACAAGAGGCTGATCATGTGCAGACCGTTGAATCTGTTGGCCCATAGGAGCGCTGCTCTTTTTCCCAGCTGTGGGAAGATTTGTGGTGTAAATAGTTCAGTGGCTGTCGGTCTCTGCACGGCGCATTTGCCAAAGTGAAGGGCAGCCGATCAAAGCCAGGCCCAGATATTTTAATCTCCATTAAACTGGTGTGATCCCATCATTCCCCAAAACGCCGCCTTGCTACATCAAGCCCTGGTGAGAGCTGTAATGTAACTGAACAGTAAAAATTTGAAATTAAAACATCTTGAAATCAATGGATGGACAGATGGATAGATAGATAGATAGATGTCAATAACAGCAGGCATTGATAGACAGCATATAATGGCATGTCTTAGTATTTGTTTTGCTGTTTGTGGTGATGTCTGTTGGTGTCAAACATTTGAAATGAGAAAAACCGGGGTGGCATATTTAAAAAAAATAATAATTTAAAAATCTCTTCTATCGTGCAAAACCGCAACTGGGAATATAATTCTCTGAAATATGAAATATTATGTTTTTTTGGCTGGGGGAGAGGTCAAAACACTTGGCCTTGTTTATCTTCCCTGGAGTAAATCTTTCCAGAATTGTACTGATGCTGAGATCTTTGCTTTAGCTTTGGCTCTCGATCTTTCCGTTATTTTATTTTTTAAAAACGGTGAATTGGCGGAAACATTGAGGTGGAAGATAAATTATTCAGGCGTGACCGAGGAGCCGCAGCAGGTAAGGGGCCGTGTTATTGGGTGATAAGCTCAGCTTGGCGGTATTTTTTTGCTGATGTTCCAGCACTCTACACTCCTAACGGCGTGCAGACA
>NC_057933.1:75076176-75078676 GCF_018555375.3 Anguilla rostrata | reverse complement strand
TAGTAGCAGTAATAGTAGTAGCAGCAGTAGTAGCAGTAGCAATAGTAGCAGCAGTAGTAGTAGCAGCAGTAGTAGCAGTCGTAGTAGTAGTAGTAGCAGTAGTAGTAGCAGCAGTAGCAGTAGTAGCAGTAGTAGTATTACTGGTAGTGGTTGCAATGTTGCTGTTTTTTTGTTTTGCGTGTATTTAACAGTACAGTCATGGCTGGTCTGGTGTTTTATGTCATCTACATGCTAATCTGTGTGTGCTTTGGCAACACAAGATTTATTCTCCTGCCAATAAAACACAGCTAAACTGCACTGAACTGAATTGAATTGAGTGAGTGGGAGGAGAGTGTATGTGTGTGTTTATGTATGTTTGCATCAGAGAGAGAGAAACTGACAGACTGCTCAGGCAAAATGGGGGGGTGAGGAGAGACACACAGGAGAGACACCCTGGGGCTGGAAATCTGAAGCCGCTCTCTCATGCTCCAGCAGACATGTAGTGGAGCAATCTACTGATTTATTTCACCCCCACCCACCCCACCCCACCCGACCCACCCCGCAGTGTTGAGATACTATGAAGCAGCAAGCACGAGACAGGTATCCTCTGACTCCAGTCAGGTAAGTGTTCTTAAGCCTGAATGCATTATGACATCATAGCACATTCAATTATGGCATCACAACACATTGCATTATGGCATCAGAACACATTGCATTATGACATCACAGCATCTCAGTCTTGACTCCTGAGAACGTGATTATTTTCATTTTTTCTCCCTGCTCCCAACATCAGGTTAGTGGTCAGTCTCAAGGGGGTCAAAGTTCATGGGTTAATGGCCAAGGATGTCACACTGGTTGCGTTCCCACAATTCAGTAACATAGCACATTGTCTCCCTGAAATGGCCAATTACATCAATCAATTAAGAATCTGTTAGCCCTCCATTAACAATTAACACTAATTAGGATGCAGCTGACTGCACATTTGGACATGAGGCGATTTCTGTCCAGTGGCCTGAAGCCTGTTGAAGAGTAAATTTATTTTCACGTGATGAAAGAAAAACATCTATCAGTGTGTGTGTGTGTGCGTGTGATGTGTGTGTGCATGCGATTTGAGGAGAGTCTGTGTGTGTGTGTGTGTGTGTGTGTGTATGCGTGTGTGAGAGAGAGAAGGAGAAAGAGAGAGTTTGGGAGTCTGTGGTGCACATAATACAACTCTAATTAATTTTTGTTTACCCTTTGATGGTATTTAATAACAGACTCATTTCAAGGCATGGCCCATCTAATTATTCTTGAACAGTATTGAAAAATGAGATAAATATTAACTGGACACTTGAGCCTGGGGGAGTACAATCAAATTAGTTGTTTTTGTAAGAGGCAAAAAAAAAAAAAAAGATTCACTCTGCAAACTGGCTCAACAATAATAAAAAAATAATGAAATATGGCTTTTTGCGGCTCACCTAGTCTGCGATTGTAAGCGAAGTTCCCGCTGAGTAATTGTGCCGCGTTTCGACAGCAGCGTTAAAGGTCAAAGCCACCGCACAGCTGCATCTGTTATTTCTGGTGGCAAAGAGGATTACTTTTTTCTTCTTTTTTTTTCTTTTTCCTGCCATGAATTTTTTTTTTTTTTAAATCAATGCATTACTGTGTGCTGTAACTTCTGGCCCCACTTAACACCAATTTAATTTGCTTACCTTGACAGCTGCCTCTGTTTTCTCAGTGTTTGCGTCTGTTGGATAAATGCTGCAGTTATGCAACTGTAATCAAAGCCAGAGTCTTTGAGCTTGCCAAAGTCATATCCACACCTACGACGCACAAGTGGTTTCCAGAGTTCGATGTTTACTATGCTAATCAAACTTGTGTTGCCTCCACTGAGCTGCAGCGCCGTGCGCTTTAGACAGTGAGCAATACCCAGCCTTCCTGTGGGGGAGTTTGCCGTTATGTAAAACAATTAAATAAATATATAGATTAGCTTCTTTTTAAAAAAAAATGTATTGGATATGCTATGTTCAGCCCACCTCTCTGGATAATGCACACAAACTGCAAATACGTCAGGAGACAAATATATATATATATATATATATATATAAATTCTATTTTTATTCAAACAAAATAATCAGAAATAATCCCTCAATGAATTTATTTTGTGGTAGGATTCTTACCAAGTACATACATGTTCATTCAGGGCTCTCTCTCTCTCTCTCTTTTGCTCTCTCTCCCCCCGCCCCCTTTCAAAATCCAATTCTCAATTTCCTGCTTTAGATCTTTATGTTTATTAAACATCATTGTATATCAAATTCCCCCACTGACCCGCTTTACACGACAGTGCGGAGAAAAAGCACCGGGCGGAGGGGGGCAGTAATTGAAGTTTAACGAGCTCGTGCCGTACTCGCGGCGCAGAGCCCGCCACTCGTTCCACTCTTCGCGTTTTACTCCCCGTTTTACTCTCCGTTTTACTTAACGCCGTTGATATTTTTCGGCTTGATATTTTGTGTTCAGGGGGGCCGCGCAAAAACCTGAACGT